>NW_020937108.1:0-9006 GCF_003984885.1 Neopelma chrysocephalum
GGGCACAGGGGGGATCCATGGGCTGGGAGGGCTTTTCCAGCCTCAGGAATTCTGTGACCTTTCCCATACCCTGACCCTTCCCAAACCACGCTGCTCCCCGTTTCCATGCTCACACCCCAGCAAAGCTGCAGAGGGGTTAAACATGGGCGCTGGCACAGCAGGACAAACCCTCACTGCCAATCCCACAGCTCTGCACTTTCTCCTTGATTTCTCACTGACACCCCAGAGCAGCACGAGCAGTTTGTGCCCCTGCTCCTTCCCTGAGCCCTGAGCTGTGCCTGCTGCTCCAGAGGCTCTGGAATCACTTCCATGCAGACGTTGTTTCTACAGACACAACTCCTGGCATTCCGAGCAAACATCAGCTGGAGTGCAGCCTGATCCAAGTGCTGATTCCTCTGCTTCACTCACTGTGCTCTCCTGTTCCTCAGAGCAGAGCTCTACCTCTGCTCCTGAATAAAACAGCTGCATTTATATCAGGCTCAGTTCCCCTTCCAGCACACAAATTCTCATGAACAGGGGTTTTGTTCTGCTGGAGAGAAGACTTTGGATTTACATACACTTTGAAAAATCGATATTTGAGGATTCCTGCCCAAACACGTAGGAGGAAGGTAAAAGGTCCCCTCAGTCACCTGCCAAAAACTGAATATGGATTAGGAAAGGGAAGATCCTGAAGCAGAAAGAGGAGTTCCCACCAAGGAGGGGGAGAGACCCAGTGAAATGCCAGAGGGCAGGGAGAGATGGGATATTGGGAAGGAATTCCTGGCCGGGAGGGTGGGGAGACCCTGGCCCAGGTTGCCCAGAGAAGCTGTGGCTGCACTGGATGGGTTTTAAGGTCCTTTCCAACCCAAACCATTCCAGGATTCCATGGAAGCTGACTCAGCATCACATCTCTGCTGCTCTAACATCAGCAAAGCCTGCAGAGAATTGCCACCCCCAGGGAACAGGAAATCTCAGGGTGATGTCAGGGAGCATTGGAATTGTGCCCTTCCCTGCAGCTCTCCTGGGGATCAGTTCCCAAATTTACCTCCTGCTTTTCATCCTGACCTTCCACTGCTGTTCCTGAGCGGGTTTATTTTAAAGGAATGTCTGCAGCCCACCCCAAACAGGCATTTAGCAGCATTTAGCCTTTCTCAACAAGAGGCTGAAATTCCACCTGAGGTGCAGAGGGAGAAATGAAAACTGCAAACAGATTCCAGCCCAGCACCCAGGCTGGGGCTCATGCATAATTAAACCCTGAATTCCAACGTTAAGATGATCTTAATGCAAAATTAAAGGTCCCATTTTAATAATGCCATCAATATTTTGCAGCCCCGGGGCTTGGCATTTCCCTGCCATTCAGCGAGAGGAGGAGCTCTGGCTCGGGGAGGGTTTCAGTTCAGTGGCTCCTCTTCTCTTCACTGGATCCACATTAATATTTTTGTTCACTCTGGTGTGCTCATGGAAATGTCCACTGGCAGGAACGAGGGGCTGACAGCATTCCTTGGTGCTGACAGCATTCCCTGGTGCTTTAATCCCTGGGGTTGAAGTGCTGACTGAGCCCTGGGAGGAGGGATGAGCCCACAGAGCAGCACCCTGGTGCTGGGTGTGATTCCCGTGGGAATCCTGAGGGATGTGGGGGCCAGAGGGACGGGAGGGATGATGGGCTGACCCAGATCCGTGTGTTTCCCACTTTTGGGATCAATCCCTGCCTGTGTGGAGTTCATTTTAACGCCGAGTTCACCCAGTTCCCAACGATGTTTTGTTGTCCAGGGAGGTTGGGGGCTCCCCATCCCTGGAAGTGCTCCCTGCCAGGTTGGACAGCACTTGGAGCACCCTGGGCTGGTGGAAGGTGTCCCTGCCCATGGCACTGGATGACCTGTGAAGTCCCTTCCAACCCAAGCCCCTCTGGGACTCTGATTTGCCAAAATCAGCTGGTTTTTAACCAATACCAGCAGCTGCCCTTCGCTGCCCTTCCTTCTCTCCTCTCCAGTGTCTGGAGCTGGTTCTCCTCCCCGGGGCTGTTTCCATGGTTTTCCTGCAGCTTTCACATGACAAAGTTGCTGGTTTGCTGTGCTGAGCATGAGATTCCTGAGATCTGGGGCTTTGCAGGGCATCTCAAACCCCTCCTGTTGCTCCTTCTGCTCTTTGCTGCTGCCACCCCTTATCTCAGTGCTGCTCATTTTCTTCACACCATTCACCCCCATCCCAGAAAACTGGTCAGGAGCTTCTGGGAAGATGAGAAAAAAGGAAAAGAAGGGAATGAAATGTGATTTTTTGTGTGTGGTTCCATTCCCAGCTGCTGCTGCTGGAGCCTGGCATTGCATCCCTAAATCCCCAAGTGCAGGGCAGTAACTCTTCTTCACCAGGAGAGCTCCCAAATCTGCTCCATCAGGGATGTTGCAAAACATCAGGAATGTATTTCCAAAGGGGTGAGGGATTGGAAAGGCTTAAGGGAGCAGCTCTGGGAGGTGGAAGGGCTGGGAGAATTCCCCAGGGACACCAGCCCCTGGCACTGGGCTGAATTCCCCGATTTTAAAACATTTTTTATTTTTAGTTTATTGACTTTATTTTAATATATTTATTTTAATAATTTCAATTTTTAAATAGCACATGGAAAAGGTTATAAAATAGTGTATATAATACATAATGATAATACATGACAAACATAACTTTTACGTGTAAAAATAATCATCATAAATGGTACATGTGAATAATATATTATATACTCTGTATTAAGGATATCTGTAACACATACCCATGTATATACACTATGCTCTGTATTACATATGTCTATAATACATATATATACACTCCTTTTTCTTTACAATGCATATTCTAACATGTCTTTTTATATATACACATATTTCTTTTTACCAAGAAGTAGGAATATATTTCTGTTATTTCTAGTAGAAATCTATTTCTATTGCTTTATATTTAAATATAAATACACATTATATATAAATATAAAAATATGTGATGCATGAGACACACAATAATGCAGAGCCATTATTCACATATTACTAAATATTTATGTACAATATGTGGGTTATATATGATATAAAACTGATAGATACTCTATGTATAATTATACATATATAAAAATAATGCAGACTCAATTTGAGGTTATCTATATTAAATGCACACATTTCAGCTGTTGAAAGTGCTTTTTTCTCCTAAAAAATATATACTTGCATTCCTTCCGTTCAGAGAAGTCCATTTTAAAAATCGAGGTGCATAAAAATATTCCCCCTCTGAACCCCTAAACAGGATTTCTCTGTCCACGTGGTGCATTCCTGATGCCCTGGGATGAGCATGGGACTGACATTTTATTGGATTTATCTGGGGGCCTGTGACACTTGGAAGACTTCTCTCCCTTCTTACCACGGACTCAGCCCAAAAAAACTAATATAAAAAAAATTACGGAGGGGAAATAGGAAAGGAATTGACTTTGAGGGTCTTTTCCAACTCAAGGATTCTGTGAACTGCCTGTGGGTGGTATTTTTGTCCCAGGTGTTCATCAAATTGTGGACAACGTGCACTCGGGAGCAAAAGCACCTGTGCTGTTTTTCATCCTGTCTGATATTGCTGGGGATGGGCTTCACACCCCGAGAGACTTCAAAGCATCTTAAATCCCTCTAAACTCTCAGCTTTGTTCCTCGCCCATCAACAAACCCAGGGATGATCAAGGTGTGCTGGGGGACTTTCAGCTGCTTTCCATATTCCATTGCACAATTGCTTTTTATCCCTCTGCATTCCACTGCAGACGGGGCCCCCCCCTCCCTGCTTCCTGAGCTGGGAAAACCCGGAGATCTTTTTGGACACAGCTGGGATTAATAATACATGAAGGAACACGGTGAGAATCCCAAAAACGCCATAAAAGAGCTGCTATTTTAAGATGTGCGGCGGAACAGCAAGGCAGGTACAATCCCTCACAAGCCTTTAAGCCTGGGAAACGCTCCTCCTCCCCCCCCTGTGGCTCCTTCCCTGCTTTCTCCAAATAAGCAGAGTTTTGCTGGGTTTATTTTCCCCTCCCTTTCTTTTCCAGAGAGGCAAACACTCATCTTTGCTCCAATATCCGTGAATTTTGCAGCCAGGCTCAGACTAAACTCCCGAGCAGCTCAGCAGCCGGGCTGGGAAAAGGCCAGAGACTGAAAAATAAACACCCAAACTCCAGAGCAGGATGTGAGGAACCAAAAACGACAGAAATGTATCAGAAGGAAATCACGAGGATGCCCCTCGTTCCTCACATTGGTGGGTCTGTGTGGGAATTGTGGAATGATGGAATCCCAGACTGGTTTGGGTGGGAAGGGACCTCAAAGCCCATCCAGTGCCACCCCTGCCATGGGCAGGGACACCTTCCACCAGCCCAGGTTGCTCCAAGCTCTGTCCAGCCTGGCCTGGGACACTTCCAGGGATGAAGGGAAGGAATTAAGCGTGTTTGCTGTCACCCTGATGGTCACCTCGTCTGCTCTGGGAAGACCTTGGCTTGTCCTCTGTGCACCCTCAACCCCTCACCTCCCACAGTCCCCAGCCCATCACAGATATTTCCCTGTGCTCACCCTTTGCCTGGGAAAAAGGTAGAGAACAGCTCCCTGTGATCCCACTTCCCTGGTGCTGTCAGAAATCTTTATTTATTTCGGTGACAGGAGCAGCTGTCTGTCTGTGGAAATGGCAATATGCACTCTAAAAGGCACACATGTTTTTTTATGCAGTGCTGGATATTATTTTCAGACAAATAACAGCGTTGAAAGGCTGTTGAAATATGTGCTTGGAGGAGTCGTTGTTCCACACACCTGGAAAAAGAAACTTTCACAGAATCCCAGAATGGTTTGGGTTGGGAAAGACCTTAAAGCCCACCCAGTTCCACCCCCTGCCATGGGCAGGGACACCTTCCACCAGCCCAGGTTGCTCCAACCTGGCCTTGGGCACTTCCAGGGATCCAGGGGCAGCCACAGCTTCTCTTTGGGAAATGGGAAGTGCCCCAAACTGGGACAGCCCCGTCAGGACCCCCTGGGATGTTTTTATCTGGGCAGTTCTCGCTGCAGTTTTAATTTTCAAGGTGACAAGGACTGGAACACCACTCCCCTGTCAGCTGCAGCCAGAGAATTCCCAGAGCTGAATCTCCAAACTATCACAGCAGCAGCCTGCCATTATCTAACAGGCTTTCCAGCATAATTACTGTTTCTTTAGCAGCTTGTTCCCCAGCACGATCAGAAAACAAGATACCACGTTCCTCAGTAAGGAAATAATTGCTGAGGGAGTTCAAAAAGGTGCTTCTGGGGAAGATGAAAATATACAGCAACTCCCCAAAAATTCAGATTTTTAGCAGCTTCTTGTAAAAGCCCCTGGTAATTAGCTCAGACTTCTGCAGCTTCCAGTTGATAAAGCTGCTGTTTTAGGATGGGATAAGGTTGGGTTGGATAGGATAGGATGATAGGATCATAGGATGATAGGATAATTTGGGTTGGAAGGGACCTTAAAGATCATCCAGTTCCAACCACCCCATGTTGGCCCCAGGTCTTGTCCTTCTCCTGGGCTTGAGTTGATCAGAAATGTTCCCTTTTAAAACCTGTTTTCCCCCTGCACATTTCTCCTTGGTCTCCCCCCCCCCCCGTGGCTGTGACATTCCTCATTTATGAGGCTGCTCAGGGGTTTTCTTCTCTTCTCCTGCAGCTGTGGAAGCTGCTCCTCTTCTCCCAGCAAAGCCTCCTCAGCCCTTCTGACCCCCCAAACAGCCCAGTGGGAGTTCTGGGAGCTCAGGAGCACTGGGATGTCCAGCTCCCCGTGTGCTGTCAGGCTTCCAGAACATTCCTGGGGCTGGGAGGGGTCTGTGCTGGGGGAGCAGCTCAGCCTGAGCCCTTTCCACCCCACACTTGGGGGTCCCAGGTGTTTTTGAGGACCCTTTTTCACCCCTAATTTGGGGACTCCAGGTGTTTTTGGAGACCCTTTTCACCCCAGTTTGGGGGCCCCGAGCGTTTTTAGGGACCCTTTTTAACCCTCAATTTTGCGATCTCAGGGGTTTTGGGGGACCCTTTTTCACACCCCAATCTGGGGACTCCAGTATTCTTTAGGAGACCCTTTTCACCCCAGTTTGAAGGTCCCAAGAGCTTCTGGGGACTTCTTCAGCCCCGGTTTGGAGTCCCCACGAGGCACTGATCCCCCTCTCAGCCAGAGTGTGACCCCGCAGGTCCAGGCCCAGCCTGAAGGTGCCAAGCAGAAGGTCCAGCCAGCTGAGAGAGGTCATTTCCATGATTAATGACTCTTGATTGCTGGAGAGCAGGTGCATTAATCACCCTTTGTGCTGCCTCCCTCCTGGGAGCAGCAGGGGATGGGTCACATCCTCTTATCCCTGCTCCTCCAGCCTAAAACATCTCCTGTCCTGCCCCAGGAGAAGGGAAGGGAGAGTCTGGGTCAACAAGAGCCAACAGCATCACTGTGGGGTGGCAAAGGAAAGGAGGAGCTCCATGGGAGCAGCTGCAGCCCCCCAGGAGCAGGGGATGGAGCAGGGGATGGGGATGGGGGTCGTGGAGCAAACACATGGAGGGTGCAACACCTTGGGGGCCTCAAATGATTGCATCTCTTCAAGATACACAAATAAAACCTGCATGCTTATTAGTATATTATATATATATATATTCATGTGCATACATAAGTATACAGGCCATGCATATTTATAAAACCTTCAGCCTAATGGTCACTAATTTACTGATTATTTTTCTTACTGCCATGAAAAAAGAGCCGCCTTTTGTGGCGCTGGCACAGATCAAATGCAAAATTATTCAGCTTAATCAGAGTTACAGCTGAATGTTAAGTGCTGCAGAAGGCCCTGATGACACTGAATCTCCTGCAATGAAATGGCTGATGGAATTTCATTTGGCAATAAGCAGTGGTGCCCAGGAGGGCAGAAATACCCTCCGTTGGACATCAGCAGTGATGGGCTCCAGGTAATGTTATGCACAACAGGACCTTTCCTGCATAGAAAAACAAACCTTTTCCCTGGGAGCCAGTGGTGCTGTAACAGCAGGAATGGTTCTGGTCACCACGTCCCCAGGAGAGGTAAAGCCTGGGCAGGGAGGGACAGCACAGCTCAGCACGGCTGCTTGGACAGGGCAGAGGAATCCCGAGCTGCTCCTGTTGGGAAGGAGGGAGAGGGAAGCAAGGCTGGTCTGAAATTCCTCTGGAGCAGCTCCACAGGGAGAAGCCCATCCTGCCAGGTGCTGGAGGCCGTGGCAGTGCCCAGGACAGCCCAAGGAGCTGCCAGGGAGGGAGCAGCAGGAGTCAGTTATTCCCCCATGGAGCATTTGTCCCACAGTGCCGGGCTGGAGTGGGAGCTCAGCTCTATGGGACATCTGCAGCCCAATGCTCCAAAGGTGCTGAGGGAATGGACAAATTCCTGGGTCAGCCCCTGGCTCCCAAAGCTCTGCAGACCCCTCTCCTGCTGGGAGCCATCCCCCTTTCCAGGACCTCCCAAACCTCCATTCTCCTACGTGCCATTGATCACTGCTATTGATTCCTGTCCTGCTGTTAGTTAAAGGTTTGGGGCTTTGGGGATGTTCCTGGAGGAGTTTCATAGAATCCCAGGATGGGTGGGGTTGGGAGGGACCTTAAAGCCCATCCCATTCCACCTCCAGGGACACCTCCCACTGGACCAGGTCGCTCCAAGCCCCGTTGCATGGAAGCCTCAAAAGCTGGATTTGAGGCAGCTGTTCCTGCCATGGAAATCTGTCAACAGGGGTGGAAGGGTGGATTGAACAGGAGCCAGGAGGCTGCTTTGCCCCGTCCTCCCAGTGCTGCTCTGTCCTGGAGGGTGGGATGAACTGGGATGCCATGGGATGCTCTGAGGGATTTTTGGAGAGCCCCCAGCACGAGGGGAGAGCCACAGGTGGCTCAAGTGCTGAATGGGCAGATAAGGAAATTCCTGAATTACAAAGCAGGGGAGAAGCCTGATAAAGGGTGGCTGGGCTGGGTGATGTGGGCACTCAGTGCCACACTCCCCTGGCTCCGGGGACCCCCCTGGCTCATCTGTCCCTGTCCCAGGGGAGAACAGCAGCGTCCTGCAGGTGCTCACAGAGTGTTTGGTATCTGCTCAACACTTAAAGCTTTGCACCTTTTAAGCAGAGAGCTGTTTAGTAACAGGTACAGGAAGAGCAGCCCCAGCACAGGGTACAGCTGGGAGCAGGCGCTGTCACGGCCACGGCACCTTGTTCCCTCCTGATTCCCTGCTCCTGCTGCCTGCAGGTATGGGAAGGGATGAAGTCAAGACTTACCAGCTCGCTGGAAACACCAATCTCTGCAGAAACATCCAGTGTGCTCAGTCACCACGAGGTGTTTCCATCCAGGCACCACCTGCAGGGCCGGGGGCAGGTTTGTGTCACCTGCATGTCCCTGCAGTGGGTACAGCCAGGTGGCAAAGCCACCCTCAGCTCCTGGCATGTGGCTCCACTGGCATCTGCTCAGCCCAGCACAGCTTCTCCCCAGATCCAGGGCTTTGCTTACCCCAGAGAGATGTTCCCCCATCCCTGTGCTCAGACACGATGTGCATTTACAGCCATTTATTTCTTAACTGGTGCAAACTCGCGGCAGACTTTTATGACCCGAAATTTATGGTGCAGCAGTTGGATGGTTTTATCCCAGGGGGAATTACTCCAGGTGGGAATGCAGGCCTTTTATGCCGTCACAAAGCCCGTGGTGGCAGATGTGAGTGAGGAGGGCGGGTGTGGGTGAGGAACACCCCGATCCTCACACCCACATCACTGAGTCCTTCCAGGAAAAAAGCACTTCAGGGAGTGAACTGGTCATCAGCCAGGAGTGCCAGAGTCCAGGCAGAGAAACACGAAATAAAGGATTCACTGGGCACACAGAACATCCCTGCCCAGGTTTCCTCCCTGTTAGTAAAATACTGACTCCCAGCTGTGACACCTCACACTTCTACTGGGGAATTTAAGGGGCTGGAGGGAAGGGAACGGAGCTGGGAAGGGGCTGGAGCAGCAGGAGCAGCTGAGGGAGCTGGGGGGGCTCAGCCTGGAG
>NW_020937109.1:0-4633 GCF_003984885.1 Neopelma chrysocephalum
GGGCACAGGGGGGATCCATGGGCTGGGAGGGCTTTTCCAGCCTCAGGGATCCTGGGATTCCAAGTTTCCCAGTGTAGTGCTCTCCCAGCAGAGCTCCAGTGCAGCGTGACCAGGAGTAGATGTTGTTATAAATTTCAGATGCATTCCTTCCTTCACTCCTCCTCTTCCTCGCATTTGAACGAGAATAATAAATAAAAAATAACCAAGTCATTAAGATTCTGTAGGAGGCCAATTCTGCCCCTTCTTTTGTGAGGGTGAGGTTCATCCATCCATTCATGGTGAAACTTAGTGTCACTTGTACAGTTTTTATAGTCTAACCACAGTTTTATGGCCGTACCAGCTTTCTGTCCAGCGAGACTAAGCACTGGTGGCATCTCCTTCCTTTCCATCTCTCCCATTTAGAGAAAATCTGATTTAACTGCACCACTTCCGAGACAAGGAGAATAAAACCTGTTAATAAAATTATTTTCCGAGAGTGTTGACATCCCAGCTGGCTGGAGCTCCCTGGGCCTGGGAATTGCACAGGCTGCTGGAAAATGAGGAGCTGAGAGGAGAGCACTAATGCAGGGAGAAGGAAGGCAGATGGCACTGTGGGTTGCTATGGCTACTCCGGACGTGTGGCTCCCTTTGGATGGCTGCATTCCAGAGCCGTGGGCGCTGTCCTGACCGGGAGAGGGCCAGTCCCAGGCACCCCTTGCTGCCCCAGTAACACCAGTTAGGCTGGGAGGGTCCGGCAGGGCACTGGGGGGTTGCAGTTCCACCCGGGAAAGAGGAGCATTCCCGCTGAGGGTCCCTCAGTCCCGTCAGTGCCACAGCGCCCGGGGGGAGCAGGGGAAAATGGTCGGGTCTTAGAACCTGTATGTTTTGGGGAACTCGGTCCATTTAACCGTTCCTTGTGCAGAATTTGGGCACAGCCTGTGATTCCAGTGATCCCTGTTGCTGATCCTTCTTCCTGTTAGTGCCTGGGGATCGCTGTGCTGGAGGAGAGAATTCTGAGACTTGTGTTGCTAAAGAACTTCAGGAAGAGATGCCCCTGGGAGCTGGAGCAGTGGCTTTGTCTGTTATTACACTGCTGAAATACAGAGCCACTGATCTGTGCCTTCTGTGGTGCTGACACCAGTGTGATCCTGTCTTCTGGAATGTTCCAGGCCAGGCTGGATGGGGCTTGGAGCAACCTGGGCTAGTGGAAGGTGTCCCTGCCCATGGCAGGGGGTGGCACTGGATGGGCTTTGAGGTCCCTTCCCATCCAAACCAGTCTGTGATTATTAAAAACAAGTGAAGAAAGAGTATCCACCTGTCCTGAGGAAACACAAACCTATAAATTAATTGTGAAGAAATGTCAGATTTCTGGACTTTGCTCAGCATCCTTTAATTAATTCTTGTTATTCCCTTTGCTTTCATAACTCATTTTTATTAAACCAAACATCTGTTGTCTGTTTGAAGTTGATGAAAACATTCTTTAATTGTTTTCTAACGTTGTTATTAAATTTCCAAAAGCAGCAGTAGCACCACAGAAATATCCTTCCTCCTTTTTCCTGCTCCCAGCCAGGAGGAGCTCCAGTGTTGGGAGAGGCTGCCCAGGGCAGGGGTGGGGTCCCCTTCCCCGGGGGGATTTAAAATCCTTGTGGATGTGGCACCTGGGGACATGGGGCAGTGGTGGGGATGGTTGGACTCCGTGGTCTCAGAGGGCTTTTCCAACCTGAATGATTCCAACCCCAACCAGTGTGGGATTCTATGAAAGTCAGCACTGGTGATGGGCAGATAACCAAGAACAGGAAAGGAGCAGAATTCGAATATTAGACCAACTAGAGAAGGTTACTGGAATATTCTCTGGCTTCTTTTTGAAGAATTAGCACCAGGTCTAAAAGGAGACCGTGAAATTTTCACCTTTCAGACGGTGCAGAGGGGAAGGAAGTGTGTCAGGAAGTGGCAGATGATGCATCCTGTGAGTGCTTTTATTCTCTGGAGGGCTCTGGTGCATCAAAGCCAAGCCCTTCCCTGCCTGGCCTGGTGCTGCCCTTGGAGCCCCTCCCAGGGATCCCTCCTGGCCCCATCCAGGCAGGAGCTCTCCTTTGGTGGATCCAGGCGCTGACAGGTCTGGTCTGTGTTTGCCTGCCGAGCAGAGCATCCCTTGGAAGGCCTCTTTCCTCAGGGTTTGTGGGTTAAACTGGGCAAACAGCTCCCTGCCTCTGGAGCTGGGAAGGATTTCAGGGCATTGCAGCTTCATGCTCCGTGCTTTTCCCTGGAATTATTGCTTTGCAACCCCCTGAAATCTCCATTTAGCTCAGCTTTCACTCGCAGTATTCCCTGTGAACGTGGAGAGCAAGGGGAGCAGAGCTGAGGGAGCAGGAATGTGCCATTAGTTCTCTGCCCAGCCCTGAAATGTGGGATGCAGGCAGGACTGGCTGTGTGTGCCCAGAGCTGGGAGCTGAGCCCTCCCTGTGTGACAGCTGCCATGCTCTGGAGTGGGACAGGGATCCTGGGACAAGTCCCTGCCTGCTGCTGTCCCCCCTGGGCTGCTGGGGCTCAACTGGGTGTTTGAACATGGCAGGCCAGGCACCACTCCTGAGGGAGCAGAACCCTTTCCAAACAAAACAGGAAGGCACTGATGGGAATTTCCACAGGATCTCTTGGCAGTTCTTCTCTCAGCAGGGAAAACCATCCTTCCCTGTAGTGTATTCCCTGCTCCTGCAAAAACAACATCACCTGAGCTGCACTAATGACACTTCCGCTTCCAAGGTCTTTATTCAGAGTGACATCTGGCATGGTGAGGAGGTGGTTTCATCCTTATGGTCTCATCTCAGTGTATTCTCCCATCCCAAATCATGTGCAGGATGATCATTTGTAGGAGATCATCAGGGTGTTTTCCCCTTAAGACTGGGAAACAGCTGTAAAACCAGTTCTTAGGGAGTGACAGGGGTGTACTTGTGGTGTGGGGAGGGAGGGGGGAGCAAGGAGCTGACTCTTCCCTCTGGGAGTGCCATTGATGCTTCTCCAGCCCCTGTATTCCCAGCTGGGCCTTCTGGAGCCTTCCTACAGCCTTGGCCATGGTAAAAATCAAAGGAAGAAAGAATCCAGTGCTCCCTGTCAGTGCTAAGTCACATTGCTGAGGGATCTCTCACCACCTCGTGCCATGAAATGACAGTAAGATAAGCCAGGTTTTATTTGCCCACTCTCTGGGAGACAAAGTCAATTTTACCTGATATTCCATTTCTCCTGCCCACGTTGAAGGAATCATTAATGTAATTAACAGTGGCAGTGACAGCTTGGAAATGCCAAACTGCTGAAGTTTGTATGGGAAAAATCCATCCCTTTGCAAGCTGGGGGGCTGCCCTTGCTGGCTGCTCTCCCTGGGAAAAGAAAGGCAAGAACCTGTTCTTGTGCCATAAAGGAAAAGTAGTTTTGTCATTTGAAGGATTTGGGAGGTTTCCAAATTGTTCTGTTAAGAAGCAGGGAAATAAATATGTATTGTAAAATGACTTGAATTTGGGCTGGCACTAAAACTCCCCATAGAGCAAGGATCCTAAAAACCTGGGAGAACTCCAGGCTGGGAATGGGCAGGCATTTCTGTCTCCATGAGCTCCATTCCTCTGGGAAAAGAGGAATGATTTTGGCAATGGCACCATGTAATGAGCAGTTTATTGCTGCAAGAGCCCTGTAATGCAGATACCTGAGTGTGCATTTCCCACACAGATCCTGCCACAGGGGGATCCGGGGGGACTAATCCCGTTTCCCAGTGTCTTTGAGAAAGGGAGCCTGGTGAGGGACACAAGAGGGACCATCCCAAATTCCCTCCACACCAGCTCCTCCGGGTCCCTGCCTGCCCCAACAACTCCAGGATGCAATTTGCTACCAGTAAGTACAGAAGCAGCAAGTCAGCCTTGGAAGTTTATTTATAGATCCCTGAGATGCACAGTTCTTGCATCTATTAACAAGGGCAGGAACAGGAGGAATTTTTGATCCAGGGCTGCAGAAAATGCTGTGAATTTTTCCTGGAGGCTGCACTGGTTTAACCGCTGACAAGTGATTAATGATTCACTCCCGGAGCTTCACTGCTGCCTTGTGTAAGGCCTGTGTGGAGCACGTGTGCTTAACCACCTCCTGCTCATGGAATACAGGCATTTGGGCTTGTTTGTGCTAATTAATCCAAGTGTTCAGCACCCCCAGAGTTGCCATGAGCTGTGAAACAGGGATTATCCATCTGGAGAACATGTGCTGACACAGCCAGTCCTGCGAGGGGACGAGGCCAGTGCTTCCTTCTTTCTTCTCCTGGTCTTCTCTTCCCATTTGCAGTTGTTTGGCCACTGCTTCAGGTTCCAGGGCTGAAATGATCTCTTTGGGCTTCCTGTCACTGCTGGTCCTGGGGAGCATCCACCAGTGATCCCTGGAGAGAGTGGAATTGCTTGGATTGTTGCTCCCGTGGTCAGCACTGTACTCAGCAGGGTCCTGCTGACTCTTCAGCTGAGTTTTAACTTTTTAGAGGCTTTTCCTTTTCTTTATGTTCTTCCCACCACTGGTTCTGCTCTGTGTCACAGATCTCTTGTGTAGGTGCCACAGACTCATGGAATCACTGAGGTTTGGAAGAGTCCCCCCTGTGCCCGATGCCCCCCTTGTCCCCCAGCCCAGAGCACTG
>NW_020937110.1:0-4666 GCF_003984885.1 Neopelma chrysocephalum
CAGTGCTCTGGGCTGGGGGACAAGGGGGGCATCGGGCACAGGGGGGACTCTTCCAAACCTCAGTGATTCCATGAGTCTGTGGCACCTACACAAGAGATCTGTGACACAGAGCAGAACCAGTGGTGGGAAGAACATAAAGAAAAGGAAAAGCCTCTAAAAAGTTAAAACTCAGCTGAAGAGTCAGCAGGACCCTGCTGAGTACAGTGCTGACCACGGGAGCAACAATCCAAGCAATTCCACTCTCTCCAGGGATCACTGGTGGATGCTCCCCAGGACCAGCAGTGACAGGAAGCCCAAAGAGATCATTTCAGCCCTGGAACCTGAAGCAGTGGCCAAACAACTGCAAATGGGAAGAGAAGACCAGGAGAAGAAAGAAGGAAGCACTGGCCTCGTCCCCTCGCAGGACTGGCTGTGTCAGCACATGTTCTCCAGATGGATAATCCCTGTTTCACAGCTCATGGCAACTCTGGGGGTGCTGAACACTTGGATTAATTAGCACAAACAAGCCCAAATGCCTGTATTCCATGAGCAGGAGGTGGTTAAGCACACGTGCTCCACACAGGCCTTACACAAGGCAGCAGTGAAGCTCCGGGAGTGAATCATTAATCACTTGTCAGCGGTTAAACCAGTGCAGCCTCCAGGAAAAATTCACAGCATTTTCTGCAGCCCTGGATCAAAAATTCCTCCTGTTCCTGCCCTTGTTAATAGATGCAAGAACTGTGCATCTCAGGGATCTATAAATAAACTTCCAAGGCTGACTTGCTGCTTCTGTACTTACTGGTAGCAAATTGCATCCTGGAGTTGTTGGGGCAGGCAGGGACCCGGAGGAGCTGGTGTGGAGGGAATTTGGGATGGTCCCTCTTGTGTCCCTCACCAGGCTCCCTTTCTCAAAGACACTGGGAAACGGGATTAGTCCCCCCGGATCCCCCTGTGGCAGGATCTGTGTGGGAAATGCACACTCAGGTATCTGCATTACAGGGCTCTTGCAGCAATAAACTGCTCATTACATGGTGCCATTGCCAAAATCATTCCTCTTTTCCCAGAGGAATGGAGCTCATGGAGACAGAAATGCCTGCCCATTCCCAGCCTGGAGTTCTCCCAGGTTTTTAGGATCCTTGCTCTATGGGGAGTTTTAGTGCCAGCCCAAATTCAAGTCATTTTACAATACATATTTATTTCCCTGCTTCTTAACAGAACAATTTGGAAACCTCCCAAATCCTTCAAATGACAAAACTACTTTTCCTTTATGGCACAAGAACAGGTTCTTGCCTTTCTTTTCCCAGGGAGAGCAGCCAGCAAGGGCAGCCCCCCAGCTTGCAAAGGGATGGATTTTTCCCATACAAACTTCAGCAGTTTGGCATTTCCAAGCTGTCACTGCCACTGTTAATTACATTAATGATTCCTTCAACGTGGGCAGGAGAAATGGAATATCAGGTAAAATTGACTTTGTCTCCCAGAGAGTGGGCAAATAAAACCTGGCTTATCTTACTGTCATTTCATGGCACGAGGTGGTGAGAGATCCCTCAGCAATGTGACTTAGCACTGACAGGGAGCACTGGATTCTTTCTTCCTTTGATTTTTACCATGGCCAAGGCTGTAGGAAGGCTCCAGAAGGCCCAGCTGGGAATACAGGGGCTGGAGAAGCATCAATGGCACTCCCAGAGGGAAGAGTCAGCTCCTTGCTCCCCCCTCCCTCCCCACACCACAAGTACACCCCTGTCACTCCCTAAGAACTGGTTTTACAGCTGTTTCCCAGTCTTAAGGGGAAAACACCCTGATGATCTCCTACAAATGATCATCCTGCACATGATTTGGGATGGGAGAATACACTGAGATGAGACCATAAGGATGAAACCACCTCCTCACCATGCCAGATGTCACTCTGAATAAAGACCTTGGAAGCGGAAGTGTCATTAGTGCAGCTCAGGTGATGTTGTTTTTGCAGGAGCAGGGAATACACTACAGGGAAGGATGGTTTTCCCTGCTGAGAGAAGAACTGCCAAGAGATCCTGTGGAAATTCCCATCAGTGCCTTCCTGTTTTGTTTGGAAAGGGTTCTGCTCCCTCAGGAGTGGTGCCTGGCCTGCCATGTTCAAACACCCAGTTGAGCCCCAGCAGCCCAGGGGGGACAGCAGCAGGCAGGGACTTGTCCCAGGATCCCTGTCCCACTCCAGAGCATGGCAGCTGTCACACAGGGAGGGCTCAGCTCCCAGCTCTGGGCACACACAGCCAGTCCTGCCTGCATCCCACATTTCAGGGCTGGGCAGAGAACTAATGGCACATTCCTGCTCCCTCAGCTCTGCTCCCCTTGCTCTCCACGTTCACAGGGAATACTGCGAGTGAAAGCTGAGCTAAATGGAGATTTCAGGGGGTTGCAAAGCAATAATTCCAGGGAAAAGCACGGAGCATGAAGCTGCAATGCCCTGAAATCCTTCCCAGCTCCAGAGGCAGGGAGCTGTTTGCCCAGTTTAACCCACAAACCCTGAGGAAAGAGGCCTTCCAAGGGATGCTCTGCTCGGCAGGCAAACACAGACCAGACCTGTCAGCGCCTGGATCCACCAAAGGAGAGCTCCTGCCTGGATGGGGCCAGGAGGGATCCCTGGGAGGGGCTCCAAGGGCAGCACCAGGCCAGGCAGGGAAGGGCTTGGCTTTGATGCACCAGAGCCCTCCAGAGAATAAAAGCACTCACAGGATGCATCATCTGCCACTTCCTGACACACTTCCTTCCCCTCTGCACCGTCTGAAAGGTGAAAATTTCACGGTCTCCTTTTAGACCTGGTGCTAATTCTTCAAAAAGAAGCCAGAGAATATTCCAGTAACCTTCTCTAGTTGGTCTAATATTCGAATTCTGCTCCTTTCCTGTTCTTGGTTATCTGCCCATCACCAGTGCTGACTTTCATAGAATCCCACACTGGTTGGGGTTGGAATCATTCAGGTTGGAAAAGCCCTCTGAGACCACGGAGTCCAACCATCCCCACCACTGCCCCATGTCCCCAGGTGCCACATCCACAAGGATTTTAAATCCCCCCGGGGAAGGGGACCCCACCCCTGCCCTGGGCAGCCTCTCCCAACACTGGAGCTCCTCCTGGCTGGGAGCAGGAAAAAGGAGGAAGGATATTTCTGTGGTGCTACTGCTGCTTTTGGAAATTTAATAACAACGTTAGAAAACAATTAAAGAATGTTTTCATCAACTTCAAACAGACAACAGATGTTTGGTTTAATAAAAATGAGTTATGAAAGCAAAGGGAATAACAAGAATTAATTAAAGGATGCTGAGCAAAGTCCAGAAATCTGACATTTCTTCACAATTAATTTATAGGTTTGTGTTTCCTCAGGACAGGTGGATACTCTTTCTTCACTTGTTTTTAATAATCACAGACTGGTTTGGATGGGAAGGGACCTCAAAGCCCATCCAGTGCCACCCCCTGCCATGGGCAGGGACACCTTCCACTAGCCCAGGTTGCTCCAAGCCCCATCCAGCCTGGCCTGGAACATTCCAGAAGACAGGATCACACTGGTGTCAGCACCACAGAAGGCACAGATCAGTGGCTCTGTATTTCAGCAGTGTAATAACAGACAAAGCCACTGCTCCAGCTCCCAGGGGCATCTCTTCCTGAAGTTCTTTAGCAACACAAGTCTCAGAATTCTCTCCTCCAGCACAGCGATCCCCAGGCACTAACAGGAAGAAGGATCAGCAACAGGGATCACTGGAATCACAGGCTGTGCCCAAATTCTGCACAAGGAACGGTTAAATGGACCGAGTTCCCCAAAACATACAGGTTCTAAGACCCGACCATTTTCCCCTGCTCCCCCCGGGCGCTGTGGCACTGACGGGACTGAGGGACCCTCAGCGGGAATGCTCCTCTTTCCCGGGTGGAACTGCAACCCCCCAGTGCCCTGCCGGACCCTCCCAGCCTAACTGGTGTTACTGGGGCAGCAAGGGGTGCCTGGGACTGGCCCTCTCCCGGTCAGGACAGCGCCCACGGCTCTGGAATGCAGCCATCCAAAGGGAGCCACACGTCCGGAGTAGCCATAGCAACCCACAGTGCCATCTGCCTTCCTTCTCCCTGCATTAGTGCTCTCCTCTCAGCTCCTCATTTTCCAGCAGCCTGTGCAATTCCCAGGCCCAGGGAGCTCCAGCCAGCTGGGATGTCAACACTCTCGGAAAATAATTTTATTAACAGGTTTTATTCTCCTTGTCTCGGAAGTGGTGCAGTTAAATCAGATTTTCTCTAAATGGGAGAGATGGAAAGGAAGGAGATGCCACCAGTGCTTAGTCTCGCTGGACAGAAAGCTGGTACGGCCATAAAACTGTGGTTAGACTATAAAAACTGTACAAGTGACACTAAGTTTCACCATGAATGGATGGATGAACCTCACCCTCACAAAAGAAGGGGCAGAATTGGCCTCCTACAGAATCTTAATGACTTGGTTATTTTTTATTTATTATTCTCGTTCAAATGCGAGGAAGAGGAGGAGTGAAGGAAGGAATGCATCTGAAATTTATAACAACATCTACTCCTGGTCACGCTGCACTGGAGCTCTGCTGGGAGAGCACTACACTGGGAAACTTGGAATCCCAGGATCCCTGAGGCTGGAAAAGCCCTCCCAGCCCATGGATCCCCCCTGTGCCCGATGCCCCCCTTGTCCCCCAGCCCAGAGCACTG
>NW_020937111.1:0-2555 GCF_003984885.1 Neopelma chrysocephalum
CCCCGGCTCCCCCCTCCTGTCAGGGGGTTGCAGAGCCAGAAGGTCCCCCCTGAGCCTCCTTTTCTCCAGGCTGAGCCCCCCAGCTCCCTCAGCCCCTCCTGCTGCTGCAGAGGAGGGTGATTTGGGGACAAATTTCCAGTCACTGTTTCTGCTGGGAAGCACATACAGGGAAAGAATTCTTGGCTGGAAGGGTGGGGAGGCCCTGGCACAGGTTGCTCAGAGAAGCTGTGGCTGCCCCTGGATCCCTGGAAGTGTCCAAGGCCAGGTTGGAGCAACCTGGGCTCGTGGAAGGTGTCCCTGCCCATGGCAGGGGTGGCACTGGATGGGCTTTAAGGTCTCTTCCAACCCAAACCATTCTGGGAGTTTATGAATTCCAACTCCTGACATAGACTTTAAAGCACGAGGTGAAACAAGTGGAGCAGAGAATCTGTCAGAACCCACCACGCTGCACTTTGGACACCCAGCTGAGGAGAACACCCATGGCCTGGGCTGATCCTAAATCCCAGTCCTTGGCAGGATGAACACTGGAACGTTCCCTCCCCAGGCAGAAAAGGCTGGGAAGTCTATTCAGCAGGAGGTCTATTCCATGGCTGGGAAGTCTATTCAGCAGGAAGTCTGTTCCACGGCATATCCTGCCCGGGGAAAGCGTTTGCATCAGGACCCGCACGAGGAGCCAACACGGCTCATCCCACTCCCCCTGCGGTGCTATTGCAAGGCAGGAAACACGATTTAAACAGGTGTTCCAAGGCTGCCGTGTCGCTGTTCCCGGTTATTCCCGCGGCTGGGAGCAGGGATGAAATCCAGGCTGGGCCCGCCACCTGCTGCTCCCGGCGGCAATTACAGGGAGCAGCGATGGGAACCCTTGGGCTGCTCCACCTGCCTTCCAGGGCAGGGGCACCTGGAATGGGGATGCTGGCACTGCCACCAGCAGAACTGGATGGAGAAAACGGCCTGAGCCCTGTTCCACACAGGAATGACGGGATAATAACCCTGCTCCGGTGCAGTCCTGCGAGAGGACACAAAGCAGCTGCTCCTCGTTCCATTCAGGAAGGAGGAGATGGCAGGGACACCTTCCACTGGCCCAGGTTGCTCCAAGCCCTGTCCAACCTGGCCTTGGACACTTCCAGGGATCCAGGGGCAGCCACAGCTTCTCTGGGCAACCTGGGCCAGGGCCTCCCCACCCTCCCAGCCAGGAATTTATTCCCAATATCCCATGTAGCCATGCCCTCTGGCAGTGGGAAGCCATTCCCATGTCCATGGTGTCCCCAGGTCTCCAATAAACCCCCCATCCCTTCCCAGTGTGTCTTTCACTGAGCTGCCCACAGTGCACACAAATCCCAGAGTGGGCTTTGCCAGGGAAGCTTCACATCCCTGTGAAGGGAAACACCTCAGCATCACCCCTGAGTGCCTTTGGGGTGCCAGTGACATCCTGGGGATTCCACTGATTCTTTACTTCCACATTTTCAGTTCCTTCCCTGCAGTGACAGTGAGCTCTGTGCTGTGACCCCAGGGCTCCCATCACACACATTCCAGAGGCCCTGGAGGTGGGAAGGCTGCACCAGGTGAAGTCTCAGGGCTGTCCCACACCCTCAGCCTCCAAAAGAGTTCAGCAGCAGGCAGGGCAGCCAAAACTCCCTGCAGGGAGCAGCCCTGGGCACGGCCACCAGCCCTGGCCATTGGCACCACCAGGTCTGATGGACAGGAAGCAGCAGCCAGCCAAGAGGGCAGAGCCAGCATCTGGAGCCATTCAATCTGGAGTTAATCACATAAATTATGTAATGAGAGAAGATGAACTGAATTAGTGTTTCAGCAGGCAGAGCATGACCGGAGCCTGTGCCCGGAGCTCAGCGCTGACACTGCCCAAAACACCTCCTGCGGTGCATTTGGCCAAGAAGTATTTCAGGCTCCAGACAAGAAGACCTGAGGGCTGCAGTGCTTGCTCTTGCCCCCCAGGAAAGCTGCTGGAATACCTGCTGGCACTGGTGGCACCGGTGCCAGCCCCAGCTCCCAGCTCAGCATATGCCAGCTCACGGCTGACCTTGGGCTCTGCTGGAGGAAATGAAGGTGCCGCAGGAGCAGCCAAGTGGAAAACTGAAACTACCATTTTCCAAAGATATTCAAGGTAAAAAAGCCTCAGGGACAATCTTTTGTCAGTTCCTGAGACTTGATTAACTGCCTTAATGCCACATGATTAATGGCTTTCAGAGGCCCAGTCTCGGTGCACGTGGTGTGACTGGAGTGTCTCCCTTCTCCAAACCCCCACGAGCTGCTCCAGAGCCACAGCCCCGGTGACCCTGAGGGACCTCACAGCCTTCCTCAGGCTGCATCCTCCTCCTCCCAGCCCACACAGGGGGATGCAGCAGGGAGCACACTGCACATCAACCCAGGCCCTCAGACGAGAGATGCGGAGGGGCTGGAGCATCCAGGGAAGGGAAGGGAGCTGGGAAGGGGCTGGAGCAGCAGGAGCAGCTGAGGGAGCTGGGGGGGGCTCAGCCTGGAGCAAAGGAGGCTCAGGAGGGACCTTCTGGCTCTGCAACCCCCTGACAGGAGGGGGG
>NW_020937112.1:0-2480 GCF_003984885.1 Neopelma chrysocephalum
CCCCCCTCCTGTCAGGGGGTTGCAGAGCCAGAAGGTCCCTCCTGAGCCTCCTTTGCTCCAGGCTGAGCCCCCCCCAGCTCCCTCAGCTGCTCCTGCTGCTCCAGCCCCTTCCCAGCTCCCTTCCCTTCCCTGGATGCTCCAGCCCCTCCGCATCTCTCGTCTGAGGGCCTGGGTTGATGTGCAGTGTGCTCCCTGCTGCATCCCCCTGTGTGGGCTGGGAGGAGGAGGATGCAGCCTGAGGAAGGCTGTGAGGTCCCTCAGGGTCACCGGGGCTGTGGCTCTGGAGCAGCTCGTGGGGGTTTGGAGAAGGGAGACACTCCAGTCACACCACGTGCACCGAGACTGGGCCTCTGAAAGCCATTAATCATGTGGCATTAAGGCAGTTAATCAAGTCTCAGGAACTGACAAAAGATTGTCCCTGAGGCTTTTTTACCTTGAATATCTTTGGAAAATGGTAGTTTCAGTTTTCCACTTGGCTGCTCCTGCGGCACCTTCATTTCCTCCAGCAGAGCCCAAGGTCAGCCGTGAGCTGGCATATGCTGAGCTGGGAGCTGGGGCTGGCACCGGTGCCACCAGTGCCAGCAGGTATTCCAGCAGCTTTCCTGGGGGGCAAGAGCAAGCACTGCAGCCCTCAGGTCTTCTTGTCTGGAGCCTGAAATACTTCTTGGCCAAATGCACCGCAGGAGGTGTTTTGGGCAGTGTCAGCGCTGAGCTCCGGGCACAGGCTCCGGTCATGCTCTGCCTGCTGAAACACTAATTCAGTTCATCTTCTCTCATTACATAATTTATGTGATTAACTCCAGATTGAATGGCTCCAGATGCTGGCTCTGCCCTCTTGGCTGGCTGCTGCTTCCTGTCCATCAGACCTGGTGGTGCCAATGGCCAGGGCTGGTGGCCGTGCCCAGGGCTGCTCCCTGCAGGGAGTTTTGGCTGCCCTGCCTGCTGCTGAACTCTTTTGGAGGCTGAGGGTGTGGGACAGCCCTGAGACTTCACCTGGTGCAGCCTTCCCACCTCCAGGGCCTCTGGAATGTGTGTGATGGGAGCCCTGGGGTCACAGCACAGAGCTCACTGTCACTGCAGGGAAGGAACTGAAAATGTGGAAGTAAAGAATCAGTGGAATCCCCAGGATGTCACTGGCACCCCAAAGGCACTCAGGGGTGATGCTGAGGTGTTTCCCTTCACAGGGATGTGAAGCTTCCCTGGCAAAGCCCACTCTGGGATTTGTGTGCACTGTGGGCAGCTCAGTGAAAGACACACTGGGAAGGGATGGGGGGTTTATTGGAGACCTGGGGACACCATGGACATGGGAATGGCTTCCCACTGCCAGAGGGCATGGCTACATGGGATATTGGGAATAAATTCCTGGCTGGGAGGGTGGGGAGGCCCTGGCCCAGGTTGCCCAGAGAAGCTGTGGCTGCCCCTGGATCCCTGGAAGTGTCCAAGGCCAGGTTGGACAGGGCTTGGAGCAACCTGGGCCAGTGGAAGGTGTCCCTGCCATCTCCTCCTTCCTGAATGGAACGAGGAGCAGCTGCTTTGTGTCCTCTCGCAGGACTGCACCGGAGCAGGGTTATTATCCCGTCATTCCTGTGTGGAACAGGGCTCAGGCCGTTTTCTCCATCCAGTTCTGCTGGTGGCAGTGCCAGCATCCCCATTCCAGGTGCCCCTGCCCTGGAAGGCAGGTGGAGCAGCCCAAGGGTTCCCATCGCTGCTCCCTGTAATTGCCGCCGGGAGCAGCAGGTGGCGGGCCCAGCCTGGATTTCATCCCTGCTCCCAGCCGCGGGAATAACCGGGAACAGCGACACGGCAGCCTTGGAACACCTGTTTAAATCGTGTTTCCTGCCTTGCAATAGCACCGCAGGGGGAGTGGGATGAGCCGTGTTGGCTCCTCGTGCGGGTCCTGATGCAAACGCTTTCCCCGGGCAGGATATGCCGTGGAACAGACTTCCTGCTGAATAGACTTCCCAGCCATGGAATAGACCTCCTGCTGAATAGACTTCCCAGCCTTTTCTGCCTGGGGAGGGAACGTTCCAGTGTTCATCCTGCCAAGGACTGGGATTTAGGATCAGCCCAGGCCATGGGTGTTCTCCTCAGCTGGGTGTCCAAAGTGCAGCGTGGTGGGTTCTGACAGATTCTCTGCTCCACTTGTTTCACCTCGTGCTTTAAAGTCTATGTCAGGAGTTGGAATTCATAAACTCCCAGAATGGTTTGGGTTGGAAGAGACCTTAAAGCCCATCCAGTGCCACCCCTGCCATGGGCAGGGACACCTTCCACGAGCCCAGGTTGCTCCAACCTGGCCTTGGACACTTCCAGGGATCCAGGGGCAGCCACAGCTTCTCTGAGCAACCTGTGCCAGGGCCTCCCCACCCTTCCAGCCAAGAATTCTTTCCCTGTATGTGCTTCCCAGCAGAAACAGTGACTGGAAATTTGTCCCCAAATCACCCTCCTCTGCAGCAGCAGGAGGGGCTGAGGGAGCTGGGGGG
>NW_020937113.1:0-601 GCF_003984885.1 Neopelma chrysocephalum
AATCACCCTCCTCTGCAGCAGCAGGAGGGGCTGAGGGAGCTGGGGGGGCTCAGCCTGGAGCAAAGGAGGCTCAGGGGGGGACCTTCTGGCTCTGCAACCCCCTGACAGGAGGGGGGAGCCAGGGGGGGTCGGGCTCTGCTCCCAGGGAACAAGGGACAGGAGGAGAGGGAACGGCCTCAGGCTGTGCCAGGGGAGGCTCAGGTTGGACATGAGGAGGAATTTGTCCCTGGAAAGGGTGGTGAGGCCTTGGCAGGGGCTGCCCAGGGAGGTAGTGGAGTCCCCACCCCAGAGGGATTTCAAAGCCCTGTGGATGTGGCACTTGGAGACATCTCTCAGGGCAGCCTAAAGCCTGAGTGAGTGCAGGCTCAGTCCCAGAGGCCAAACCCACGCTGGTTTTTAGCCCACAGTGTTTTTTGTCTGTGCTGTGGCTCTGGGGAGCAGGAGGTGCAGCAGGAGGTGCAGCCTGCACTGCTCCTCACCAGAATGCCTTCCTCCTCCTCCTCCTCCTCCTCCCCTCAGCCCTGAGAGCAGAGCAGCACAGCAGCAGGAGGAACGGACTAGGGAGCCATTTGGAAGGATTTTAAACCCTGGTTTCACATCA
>NW_020937114.1:0-352 GCF_003984885.1 Neopelma chrysocephalum
AAAGGGTGGTGAGGCCTTGGCAGGGGCTGCCCAGGGAGGTTTGGAGTCCCCACCCTAGAGGGATTTCAAAGCCCTGTGGATGTGGCACTTGGAGACATCTGTCAGGGCAGCCTAAAGCCTGAGTGAGTGCAGGCTCAGTCCCAGGGGCCAAACCCACGCTGGTTTTTAGCCCACAGTGTTTTTTGTCTGTGCTGTGGCTCTGGGGAGCAGGAGGTGCAGCCTGCACTGCTCCTCACCAGAATGCCTTCCTCCTCCTCCTCCTCCCCTCAGCCCTGAGAGCAGAGCAGCACAGCAGCAGGAGGAATGGACTAGGGAGCCATTTGGAAGGATTTTAAACCCTGGTTTCACATCA
>NW_020937115.1:0-420 GCF_003984885.1 Neopelma chrysocephalum
TGGAGCTCAGAACAGGTGGGAGCAGATCAGCCCTGGAATATTTGGAGCTCAGAACACTCGGGAGAAGCCCTGGAATATTTGGAGCTCAGAACAGTTGGAAGCAGCCCTGGAATATTTGTAGCTCGGAACACTCAGGAGAAGCCCTGGAATATTTGGAATTCAGAACACTTGGGAGCAGCCCTGGAATATCTGGAGCTCAGAATACTTGAGAGCAGATCAGCCCTGGAATATCTGGAGCTCAGAACAGTTGGGAGTAGGTCAGCCCTGGAATATTTGGAGCTCAGAACACTCGAGAGCAGCCCTGGAATATTTGGAGCTCGGAAAACTCGGGAGCATCCCTGGAATATTTGGAGCTCAGAACAGTCGGGAGCAACCCTGGAATATTTGGAGCTCAGAACAGGTGGGAGCAGATCAGCCCTG
>NW_020937116.1:0-345 GCF_003984885.1 Neopelma chrysocephalum
TCCTACATAGGAATAAACCAAAAATCCAAGCAAGCAGTAACTGAGTACACAAATTCCTGCAGCTGGAGGTGTGTTGGGGAGGGAGGTGGCTCGTGGGTGAGTGGGACACGGGAGTGAGGAGGAGATTTGTGTGACACGGGGTGAAAAGGTCCTCCCTTTTTCAGACAGGGTGTTCTGTGCAACAGAAGTTCTGCTCAGACACAAGAGTTTGGCCAAAAAGAAAATAAATTTCTCAAGGGTGTTCAGTTGTCTCTTCACCTGGAGGGGAGTGGAGGAAAATTCCTTTTGGAATGCAGCCACGTCCTCAGCCTGCTTTGTGCTGCTGGAGTGGGAGATGCATAAATA
>NW_020937117.1:0-328 GCF_003984885.1 Neopelma chrysocephalum
TCCTACATAGGAATAAACCAAAAATCCAAGCAAGCAGTAACTGAGTAAACAAATTCCTGCAGCTGGAGGTGTCTTGGGGAGGGAGGTGGTTCGTGGGTGAGTGGGACACGGGAGTGAGGAGGAGATTTGTGTGACACGGGGTAAAAACGTCCTCCCTTTTTCAGACAGGGTGTTCTGTGCAACAGAGATTCTGCTCAGAGACAAGAGTTTGGCCAAAAAAAAAAAAGTTGTCTGTTCACCTGGAGGGGAGTGGAGGAAATTCCTTTTGGAATGCAGCCACATCCTCAGCCTGCTTTGTGCTGCTGGAGTGGGAGATGCATAAATACGG
>NW_020937118.1:0-329 GCF_003984885.1 Neopelma chrysocephalum
CAATTCTCCTTAAAAACCCTCTACAACCCCCTCAATTCTCCTTAAAACCCTCGACAACCCCCTCAATTCTCCTTAAAACCCTCTACTACCCCCTCAATTCTCCTTAAAACCCTTTTCAACCCCCTCAATTCTCCTTAAAAACCCTCGACAACCCCCTCAATTCTCCTTAGAACCCTCGACAACCCCCTCAATTCTCCTTAAAACCCTCTACAACCCCCTTAATTCTCCTTGAAACCCTCTACTGCTCCCTCAATTCTCCTTAAAAACCCTCAACAACCCCCTCAATTCTCCTTAAAAACCCTCTACAACCCCCTCAATTCTCCTTAAAA
>NW_020937119.1:0-553 GCF_003984885.1 Neopelma chrysocephalum
GGATGCATATTCTCCTGGATAATGTTCTCCTGGGATGGATGTTCTCCTGGATGCATCTTTTCCTGGCTATGTGTTTTCCTGGATGGATGTTCTCCTGGGATGCATGTTCTCCTGGATGCATGTTCTCCTGGGATGCATGTTTTCCTGGGATGCATGTTCTCCTGGGATGGATGTTCTCCTGGGATGCATGTTCTCCTGGGATGCATGTTTTCCTGGGATGGATGTTCTCCTGGATGCATGTTCTCCTGGGATGCTTGTTCTCCTGGATGATGTTTTCCTGGATGGATGTTCTCCTGGATACATGTTTTCCTGGCTATGTGTTCTCCTGGATGCATGTTCTCCTGGATGCATGTTCTCCTGGGATGCATGTTCTCTTGGATGCATGTTCTCCTGGATGCGTGTTTTCCTGGGATGCATATTCTCCTGGATAATGTTCTCCTGGGATGGATGTTCTCCTGGATGCATCTTTTCCTGGCTATGTGTTTTCCTGGATGGATGTTCTCCTGGGATGCATGTTCTCCTGGATGCATGTTCTCCTGGGATGCATGTTTTC
>NW_020937120.1:0-3509 GCF_003984885.1 Neopelma chrysocephalum
ACCTTGTTCCATGGGCAGGGATGGATCTTACAAACATGGAATAATTTGGGGTGGATGGACTATAGAAATATGGAAAAATTTGGGCTGGAAGGGATCTTAAAAATTACCTTGTTCCATGGGCAGGGATGGATGAGAAAAACAAGGAATAATTTGAGGTGAAGGGACCTTAAAAATCATCTAATTCCATGGGCAGGGATGGATCTTACAAGTGTGGAATAATGTGGGGTGGATGGATCATAAAAATGTGGAATAATTTGAGGTGGAAGGGACCTTAAAAATCATCTGGTTCCATGGGCAGGGATGGATCATAGAAATATGGAATAATTTGGGGTGGATGGAACATACAAACATGGAATAATTTGGGGTGAAGGGACCTTAAAAATCATGTGATCCATGGGCAGGGATGGATCCATACAAACATGGAATAATTTGGTTCCATGGGCAAGGATGAATCACACAAACATGGAGAAATTTGGGGTAGAAGAGACCCTAAAAATCATCTGGTTCCATGGGCAGGGATGGATCATATAAATATGGAATAATTTGGCGTTGAAGGGACCTTAAAAATCATCTGGTTCAATGGCAGGGATGGATCTTACACACATGGAATAATTTGGGGTGGATGGATCATACAAACATGGAATGATTTGGGGTGGAAGGGATTTTAAAAATCCTCTGGTTCCATGGGCAGGGATGGATCATACAAACATGGAATAATTTGGTTCCATGGGTAAGGATGGGTCATATACACATGGAATAATTTGGGGTGGAGGGATCATACAAATATGGAATAATTTGAGGTGGAAGGGACCTTAAAAATCATCTGGTTCCATGGGCAGGGATGGATCCATACAAACATGGTATAATTCGGGGTGGAAAGGACCTTAAAAATCCTCTGGTTCAATGGGCAGGGATAGATGAGAAAGCCATGGATTAATTTGTGGTGGAAGGGACCTTAAAAACCATCTAATTCCATGGGCAAGGATGGATCATACAAACATGGAGTAATTTGGTTCCATGGGCAGGGATGGAGTTAATTTTCCTCACAGTTGCTGGTCTGGGGCTGTGCTTTGGATTTGTGTTGGGAATAGGATTGATCATTCAGGGATTGTCACAGAGCCAGGGGCTGTTCTGCTCCTCATCCCACTGAAGAGGGGCTGGGGGGGATCAAGGAACTGGGGGGGAAACATCCAGGAATTTGGCTGGAATAGAGTTAATTTTCCTCACAGTTGCTGCTCTGGGGCTGTGCTTTGGATTTGTATTGGGAACAGGATTGATAATGTTGGGATTGTCACAGAGCCAGGGGCTGTTCTGCTCCTCATCCCACCGGAGAGGGGCTTGGGAGGATCAAGGAACATAAAAAAATGTGGAATAAAGGGTGCAGAAAGTGCTGGTTTGGGCTGGGATGAAGTTAATTTTCTTCCCAGTAGCTGGTTTGGAGCTGTGCTTTGGATCTGTGGATTTGTACTGGGATTAGGGTTGATAATTCAGGGATTGTCACAGAGCTGGGGACTGTTCTGCTCCTCATCCCACCAGAGAGGGGCTGGGGAGGATCAAGGAACTGGGGGGGGAAACATCCAGGAATTTGGCTGGAATAGAGTTAATTTTCCTCACAGTTGCTGCTCTGGGGCTGTGCTTTGGATTTGTATTGGGAACAGGATTGATAATGTTGGGATTGTCACAGAGCCAGGGGCTGTTCTGCTCCTCATCCCACCAGAGAGGGGCTGGGAGGGGATCAAGGAATTGGGGGGAGACACATCCAGGAGAGCTGATCCCACCTGATCCAAGGGATGTCCCAATCTACAAGGAATTCTGCTCAGTGCATGGAGCTGGGGAAAAAGGAGGAACTGGGAGATATTTGGAGCGATGGGGTTTGTCTTCCCAAGTCACCCTCCCGCTGCTGAATCCCGACTGTCCTGGGAATGGCTGAGCCCCTGCCTGCCCTGGGAAGTGGGAATGAATTTCCTTTTTGGCTTTTGCTTTCCTGTCTTTCTTTCGAGCCCCAGATTCCCTCCCTTTTATCCCTTTTAACCCATCCCACCCAGGGATTCGCTCCCTCCCAGCTGGATGTGGCCGCGTTTCCCTCTGGGATTAGACCCCAGCACAAGATAATAATTTATAACTTCAAATAACTCAAAAGCAGGCAGATTTTGCATTCCTGCCATCATTATCCTCAGCTACACGGGATTTTTGATTATTTTTTGCACCATCCTGAGAGCTTGTTAGTCCTGCTTTGACACCTGTGCTGTTAAATTCGAGAGCAGGAATTGATTGCTTTTATTTAATTAATTGCTTTTATTTAATTAATTGCTTTTATTTAATTGATTGCTTTTATTCAGACCTGCTCCTCACCCAGACGATTTCTCTTTGTCAGGCCGTGCAGTGCATTAAAAACCCGGGATTTTCCACAAACTCTCGCTTTAGTGGGAGTCATTTTCCAACAGAACCTGTGATGGCAGATGGGTAAAATTGAGGGAATAATTGAGGGAATATTCCCGGGAACGGGGCCGGGCGCTTTTCCGCGGGTTTTGAAATTCGGATTCTTTGCCCGAGGGCATCATCAGGACCTCTTGACTTCAGCTTTGTTATTTTAATTCTTTGGGGACTCTGCGCATTCTGGAAAAGCCCAAACCAGCCAAGGCCCAAAAAGCAGAAGGAAACGAACCTGGAAAACCGGGAAATGTTCCGCCCTCATCCCAAGCAGGGGAGCGAGGACAAAACCGAGCGTTTCGTCTCCCTGCAAAGCTCAGATCCCGCTTTTTTTATCCCAATTTAAATATTTGGAATTATTGGAATTATTTGGCTTTCTCCTGGCAGGGCACAGAAGAGCAGCTGCCTGTTTTTTGACCCCACAGCCCAATTTTTCCCAGTGTCCTTCCCCTCCCTGCAAATGTTTTAGGATAATCCCAGAAATAACGACTTTATCCCACAAATAATAACTTTATCCCACACAGACACAAAGCTTTGCTTTCAGTGCTGTTGCTGCTGCAGTTAATTCCACCTGAGGGTAAAAATTTAGGGACTCTTTGGGATGGTTTCTCGCCGTGGGTATCAAAGCAAACACCCAAAATCTTGAGGGTAAAAATTTATGGACTTGTGGGATCTTTTCTCGTTGTGGGTCCCAAATGCCTGGACAGGAACAGGTAGTAAGAAGAGTCCTGTTATTTATGGACTATGTTTGATGAGGTGTTGAATAGACTTTTGCCCCTCTGCAAAACACTGAATTTAATCCTGCATTATATGGATTTTTTCTATATTTTACATAGATTTTTTTCTAGGCTTTATATGGATATTTTCTATGCTTTCTATGGATATTTTCCTATGCTTTATATAGATTTTTTCTATGCTTTCAATGGATTTTTTCGATGCTTTATATGGATTTTTCTGTGCTTTATATGGATTTTTTCTATATTTTATATAGATTTTTTTCTAGGCTTTATATGGATTTTTTTCTATGCTTTGTATGGATATTTTCCTATGCTTTATATGGATTTTTTCTATGCTTTATA
>NW_020937121.1:0-301 GCF_003984885.1 Neopelma chrysocephalum
ACCTTGTTCCATGGGCAGGGATGGATCTTACAAACATGGAATAATTTCGGGTGGATGAATCATAGAAATATGGAATAATTTGGGCTGGAAGGGACCCTAAAAATTACCTTGTTCCATGGGCAGGGATGGATGAGAAAAACAAGGAATAATTTGAGGTGAAGGGACCTTAAAAATCATGTGCTTCCATGGTCAGGGATGGATCCAAACAAATATGGAATAATTTGGTTCCATGGGCAAGGATGGATCTTACAAACATGGGATAATATGGGGTAGAAGGGACCTTAAAAATCACCTTGTTCCA
>NW_020937122.1:0-1731 GCF_003984885.1 Neopelma chrysocephalum
GGATAATATGGGGTAGAAGGGACCTTAAAAATCACCTTGTTCCATGGACATAGATGGATCATAGAGATATGGAATAATTTGGTTCCATGGGCAGGGATGGATCTTACAAATATGGAATAATTTGGTTCCATGGGGTTTGTCTTCCCAAGTCACCCTCACCCTGCTGGATCCCAACTGTTCTGGGAATGGCTGAGTCCCTGCCTGCCCTGGGAAGTGGGAATGAATTCCCTGTTTGGCTTTTGCTTTCCTGTCTTTCTCTCAACCCCCAGATTCCCTCCCTTTTATCCTGATTCTCTCCCCATCCCACCCAGGGATTTGCTCCCTCCCAGCTGGATGTGGCCGTTCTTCCCTCTGGGATTAGACCCCAGCACAAGATAATAATTTATAACTTCAAATAACTCAAAAGCAGGCAGATTTTGCATTCCTGCCATCATTATCCTCAGCTACACGGGATTTTTGATTATTTTTTGCACCATCCTGAGAGTTTGTTAGTCCTGCTTTGACACCTGTGCTGTTAAATTCGAGAGCAGGAATTGATTGCTTTTATTTAATTAATTGCTTTTATTTAATTGATTGCTTTTATTTAATGGATTGCTTTTATTCAGACCTGCTCCTCACCCAGACGATTTCTCTTTGTCAGGCCGTGCAGTGCATTAAAAACCCGGGATTTTCCACAAACTCTGGCTTTAGTGGGAGTCATTTTCCAACAGAACCTGTGATGGCAGATGGGTAAAATTGAGGGAATAATTGAGGGAATATTCCCGGGAACGGGGCCGGGCGCTTTTCCGCGGGTTTTGAAATTCGGATTCTTTGCCCGAGGGCATCATCAGGACCTCTTGACTTCAGCTTTGTTATTTTAATTCTTTGGGGACTCTGTGCATTCTGGAAAAGCCCAAACCAGCCAAGGCCCAAAAAGCAGAAGGAAACGAACCTGGAAAACCGGGAGATGTTCCGCCCTCATCCCAAGCAGGGGAGCGAGGACAAAACCGAGCGTTTCGTCTCCCTGCAAAGCTCAGATCCCGCTTTTTTTATCCCAATTTAAATATTTGGAATTATTGGAATTATTTGGCTTTCTCCTGGCAGGGCACAGAAGAGCAGCTGCCTGTTTTTTGGCCCCACAGCCCAATTTTCCACAGTGTCCTTCCCCTCCCTGCAAATGTTTTAGGATAATCCCAGAAATAACGACTTTATCCCACAAATAATAACTTTATCCCCACACAGACACAAAGCTTTGCTTTCAGTGCTGTTGCCGCTGCAGTTAATTCCACCTGAGGGTAAAAATTTATGGACTCTTTGGGATGGTTTCTTGCAGTGGGTATCAAAGCAAACACCCAAAATCTTGAGGGTAAAAATTTATGGGCTTGTAGGATCTTTTCTCGTTGTGGGTCCCAAATGCCTGGACAGGAACAGGTAGTAAGAAGAGTCCTGTTATTTATGAACTATGTTTGATGAGGTGTTGAATAGACTTTTGCCCCTCTGCAAAACACTGAATTTAATCCTGCATTATATGTATTTTTTCTATATTTTATATAGATTTTTTTCTAGGCTTTATATGGATTTTTTCTATGCTTTCAATGGATTTTTTCTATGCTTTATATGGATTTTTCTGTGCTTTATATGGATTTTTTTCTATGCTTTGTATGGATATTTTCCTATGCTTTATATAGATTTTTTCTATGCTTTCTATGGATATTTTCCTATGCTTTATATGGATTTTTTCTATGCTTTATA
>NW_020937123.1:0-2412 GCF_003984885.1 Neopelma chrysocephalum
GGATGGGGACTCCACCACCTCCCTGGGCAGCCCCTTCCAATGCCTGACCACTCTTTCCATGGACAAATTCCTCCTGATGTCCAACCTGACCCTCCCCTGGCACAGCTTGAGGCCATTTCCTCTTATCCTTTCCCTTGTCCCCCACCTGATGTTCCCTACCTGGAAAACAGGGAAGGGGTCAATCAAATGGACACAAAGCCAAGGATATCCTGGGAATGCAGAGGCATCTCTGGGAACACCCTGGCTTAGCAGGGCCTGACTTTAATTTGTTGGACTGGGCATCTTTTCATCACCTTCCCTTGCCTGAAGCTGAAGGTGGGAAGGGAGGCACCTCTCTCACACATCTGTCCTAAACATCCGTCCCTGCAGGAAGGTCTTTTTGGGCATCACAGAACTAAGGAAGGTCCAGGAAAAGAGGTGCCAATTGATCTTTGCATAGAATCACAGAATGGTTTGGGGTGAAAGCTCAGCAGGTGTGGTTTGTACTCATGGAGTGGCCAGAAAGGCAGAGGGAAGGAAAGATTAATCCCTGGAAGTGTCCAAGGCAAGGTGTGACAGGGTTTGGAGCAACCTGGGCTAGTGGGGAGTGTCCCTGCAGTGTCCCCATGGCAGGGGATGGAATGAGATGAGCTTTAAGTCCCTCCAACCCAACCCACTCCATGATACTCTGAAGTGATTCTATGAGTTGCATCACAAGTGTGAAATTCCATCTCGGCAACAAATGCCTCGAGCAGGAACTGGAGGAACTGTCCAGGAACAAACACTTCCACTTGGGGGCTGCTGATGGCTTTCAAACCTTCCTTTGGCATCAGAGCAGCCTGGGAGCTGCCAGGCTGGAAAGTGGGAGGGGAGAACCCAAAGAGCCAGGGAGATCTCAGCACAGATTGCAAGAAGTGCAAGAAATTCACTTGTTTTTGAGAAATTCACCCATTTGCCTAAAAATGTCCTGCCAACCATTATGTCAGTGATGGCCACACTGTTGTGGGTGTAAAGAAGAAAACATTTCACTTCCAGTATTCCCAACATGTTGTCCTTGTCTTGCTGAATGGCTCATACATTTGCACTGGGCTGGAGGCACAGATGAGCATTAACTTTGGTTGAAAATAACAATCAATAACTCAGCAATTTTTTGAGCCCAAGAACCACAAGCAAATTATTTAAGTGTCAGAACCCCCTTGAACAGAGGCTGAGGAGCACTTGACGCTTTGCCCGTTTCACTGGTTTTGTTTGTTGTGTTTTTTTTTTTATTTTTAATTTTTTTTTTTAAAGAAAAGTGTAGAACTGAACACTCAAATTCCCTTCTGTAACGTCGAGTTTAGAATTTAAAATCCAGCTAGAGGGTGTTCACTCCTCTCCTCCACGAGATGGCAGAAGAGCCTCGATGATGCCAAGGACCCCTTTGCTGAGTGATGTTTCAGCACCGGGAAAAACCCGGGGGCTGTTGAGCAATGGTCCAAACCTTCCAGATTTACAGCCCAGGCTTTTCCTGCTCGCTGTAAATTCGTGCTCTCAAGTTCTGCACGGAGCGATGTGTTTTTGTGTCACACTAACAAAGGGGAAAGTCAGTTCTGAGCTGTCAGGTGGGAGCAGAGGAGGGTGGGAAGGGCTGTCAGGGGGATCCTGGGCCAGGAGTGACAGGATGACAGCGCCAGGATTGAGGTGAGGACTCGGACTGAGGGGCTGAATTCCTCAAAATGAGGTCACAATAATCATGTTTTGCAATCTGGGGGTGGGAGATGGTGGAAAGTGCAAAGTGATGAGGAGGTACCTTGAGGGCACCAGGCTGGTTGGGATTGGAGGGACCTTAAAGCTCATCCAGTGCCACCCCCTGCCATGGGCAGGGACATCTTCCACTATCCCAGGTTGCTCCAAGCCCCGTCCAACCTGGCCTTGGACACTTCCAGGGATCCAGGGGCAGCCACAGCTTCTCTGGGCAACCTGTGCCAAGGCCTCCCCACCCTCACAGGGAGGAATTACTTCCAATAACTAATCCAACCCTGCTCTCCTTCATCCACCAAGGAACCGTGGCAGTGCCTCCTGTAGGATGTGCCCAGCCCCTGGAGGTGTCCTGCAGGGATTCCAGGGAAAACAACCCACCTGCCAGTCCTGGAATTCCAGAGAAAACCTACTTCAGTCTTGGGATACCAGGGAAACAACCTGCCTACCAGTGCAGGGATGTGGGGAAAACAACCTCCTGCTAGTGCAAAGATCCCAGGAAAACAACCTCCTCCCAGTGCAGAGATCCAGGAAAACAACCTCCTGCTAGTGCAGGGATATAGGGAAAACAATCTCCTGCCAGTGCAGGGATCCAGGGGAACAACCAGTGCAGGGATCCCAGGAAAACAATCTCCTCCCAGTGCAGGGATCCCAGGAAAACAATCTCCTGCCAGTGCAGGGATCCCAGGAAAACAA
>NW_020937124.1:0-1090 GCF_003984885.1 Neopelma chrysocephalum
TCCCAGGAAAACAATCTCCTGCCAGTGCAGGGATCCCAGGAAAACAACCAGCGTAGGGATCCCAGGAAAACAACCTTGTGCCAGTGCAGGGATCCAGGGAAACCAACCTCCTCCAGTCTTGGGATCTCAGGGAAAACAACCTCCTGCCAGTGCAGGGATACAGGGAAACAACCTGACTGCCAGCACAGGGATCTGGGATCCAAGCCGCCTGCCACTCCAGGTATCCAGGGAAAACAACCTGTCTGCTGGTGCAGGAATCCCAGGAAAACAACCTCCTGCCAGTGTAGGGATCTGGGATCCAGCTGCTCTTCAAGAGATCAGAATCCTTGGAAATTTATACTTCTTATCTCCAGTACCAGGAGAGTTACTTTCAGAAATGTTCACACTTGGTTTGATCAAATTAATTTATATTTTGGGATTCAAAATAAAAATACACCTTCAGGATGTACCGTGTGCTCCACTGGTTTTGATTATTCATTGATTATTCATTGAATATTGAAGGAATTATTATTTTTATCAGGCAAATCTCAGATAAAAGAAAGATTGGAACAAAGTGCAAAGGTTGACCAGCAGGAGTGGGAACATGTTCTTGTTTTGTACATGAGATGTGCAATTCCAGGCCATGGATGAGGGGTTGTGGGCAGATCAGCAGGAAAACTTGGATGTGAAAACTCCTACACCGGCCAGGGGAGCAGAAAGCAAAATGAAATCCGATGTCTGGCAACTGCACATTGGGTAAGGAAAAATAATTTCAGTTCCCCAGCAAACAGCAGTGAGGAGCTCCAGGCTTTCTACCTACCCCTTTGGTACGTAGAAAAGTGAAAGCAGAATTATTTGTCCTACCTGTCCCACAAATGCGGAAAATCATTTTTTTAAATCTCTGTTTAATTTTCAGTGGGACTGCTTAAATTAAACGGTGTTGACAACACCACAATTTTGTTGTTGCTCTGTCTTTGGGAAAATGAAATTTTTAACTCCACCATGGATTTTTCATTATTTCGCATCAAGATCTTGCAAAACACGAGCCCTTAAGGGATTTAGGGTCTGCTTTTCAGCAGACCTTTTCCAAAAGCATCCTGGCACCTGCTGG
>NW_020937125.1:0-1100 GCF_003984885.1 Neopelma chrysocephalum
CAGTGCAGGGATCCCAGGAAAACAATCTCCTGCCAGTGCAGGGATCCAGGGAAACAACCAGCGTAGGGATCCCAGGAAAACAACCTTGTGCCAGTGCAGGGATCCGGGGAAACCAACCTCCTCCAGTCCTGGGATCCCAGGGAAAACAACCTCCTGCCAGTGCAGGGATCCAGGGAAACAACCTGACTGCCAGCACAGGGATCTGGGATCCAAGCTGCCTGCCACTCCAGGTATCCAGGGAAAACAACCTGTCTGCTGGTGCAGGAATCCCAGGAAAACAACCTCCTGCCAGTGTAGGGATCTGGGATCCAGCTGCTCTTCAAGAGATCAGAATCCTTGGAAATTTATACTTCTCATCTCCAGTACCAGGAGAGTTACTTTCAGGAATGTTCACACTTGATCTGATCGAGTTAATTTATATTTAGGGATTCAAAATATCAATACACCTTCAGGATGTACCACGTGCTCCACTGGTTTTGATTATTCATTGATTATTCATTGAATATTGAAGGAATTATTATTTTTATCAGGCAAATCTCAGATAAAAGAAAGATTGGAACAAAGTGCAAAGGTTGATCAGCAGGAGTGGGAACATGTTCTTGTTTTGTACATGAGATGTGCAATTCCAGGCCATGGATGAAGGGTTGTGGGCAGATCAGCAGGAAAACTTGGATGTGAAAACTCCTACACTGGCCAGGGGAGCAGAAAGCAAAATGAAATCCGATGTCTGACAACTGCAAATTGGGTAAGGAAAAATAATTTCAGCTCCCCAGCAAACAGCAGTGAGGAGCTCCAGGCTTTCTACCTACCCCTTTGGTACGTAGAAAAGTGAAAGCAGAATTATTTGTCCTACCTGTCCCACAAATGCGGAAAATCATTTTTTTAAATCTCTGTTTAATTTTCAGTGGGACTGCTTAAATTAAACGGTGTTGACAACACCACAATTTTGTTGTTGCTCTGTCTTTGGGAAAATGAAATTTTTAACTCCACCGTGGATTTTTCATTATTTCGCATCAAGATCTTGCAAAACACGAGCCCTTAAGGGATTTAGGATCTGCTTTTCAGCAGACCTTTTCCAAAAGCATCCTGGCACCTGCTGG
>NW_020937126.1:0-2447 GCF_003984885.1 Neopelma chrysocephalum
GGATGGGGACTCCACCACCTCCCTGGGCAGCCCCTTCCAATGCCTGATCACCCTTTCCATGGAGAAATTCCTCCTGATGTCCAACCTGACCCTCCCCTGGCACAGCTTGAGGCCATTTCCTCTTATCCTTTCCCTTGTCCCCCACCTGATGTTCCCTGCCTGGAAAACAGGGAAGGGGGTCAATTGAATGGACACAAAGCCAAGGATATCCTGGGAATGCAGAGGCATCTCTGGGAACACCCTGGCTTAGCAGGGCCTGACTTTAATTTGTTGGATTGGGGATCTTTTCATCACCTTCCCTTGCCTGAAGCTGAGGGTGGGAAGGGAGGCACCTCTCTCACACATCTGTCCTAAACATCTGTCCCTGCAGGAAGGTCTTTTTGGGCATCACAGAACTAAGGAGGGTCCAGGAAAAGAGGTGCCAATTGATCTTTGCATAGAATCACAGAATGGTTTGGGGTGAAAGCTCAGCAGGTGTGGTTTGTACTCATGGAGTGGCCAGAAAGGCAGAGGGAAGGAAAGATTAATGCCTGGAAGTGTCCAAGGCAAGGTGTGATGGGGTTTGGAGCAACCTGGGCTAGTGGGGAGTGTCCCTGCAGTGTCCCCATGGCAGGGGATGGAATGAGATGAGCTTTAAGTCCCTCCAACCCAACCCGCTCCATGATACTCTGAAGTGATTCTATGAGTTGCATCACAAGTGTGAAATTCCATCTCGGCAACAAATGCCTCGAGCAGGAACTGGAGGAACTGTCCAGGAACAAACACTTCCACTTGGGGGCTGCTGATGGCTTTGCAAACCTTCCTTTGGCATCAGAGCAGCCTGGGAGCTGCCAGGCTGGAAAGTGGGAGGGGAGAACCCAAAGAGCCAGGGAGATCTCAGCACAGATTGCAAGAAGTGCAAGAAATTCACTTGTTTTTGAGAAATTCACCCATTTGCCTAAAAATGTCCTGCCAACCATTATGTCAGTGATGGCCACACTGTTGTGGGCGTAAAGAAGAAAACATATCACTTCCAGTATTCCCAACATCTTGTCCTTGTCTTGCTGAATGGCTCATACATTTGCACTGGGCTGGAGGCACAGATGAGCATTAACTTTGGTTGAAAATAACAATCAATAACTCAGCAATTTTTTGAGCCCAAGAACCACAAGCAAATTATTTAAGTGTCAGAACCCCCTTGAACAGAGGCTGAGGAGCACTTGACGCTTTGCCCGTTTCACTGGTTTTGTTTGTTGTGGTTTTTTTTTATTTTTAATTTTTATTTTTTTTTTTTTTAAAGAAAAGGGTAGAACTGAACACTCAAATTCCCTTCTGTAACGTCGAGTTTAGAATTTAAAATCCAGCTAGAGGGTGTTTGCTCCTCTCCTCCACGAGATGGCAGAAGAGCCTCGATGATGCCAAGGACCCCTTTGCTGAGTGATGTTTCAGCACCGGGAAAAATCCGGGGGCTGTTGAGCCACGATCCAAACGGTCCAAACCTTCCAGATTTACAGCCCAGGCTTTTCCTGCTCGCTGTAAATTCGTGCTCTCAAGTTCTGCGCGGAGCGATGTGGTTTTGTGTCACACAAATGAAGGGAAAAGTCAGTTCTGAGCTGTCAGGTGGGAGCAGAGGAGGGTGGGAAGGGCTGTCAGGGGGATCCTGGGCCAGGAGTGACAGGATGACAGCGCCAGGATTGAGGTGAGGACTCGGACTGAGGGGCTGAATTCCTCAAAATGAGGTCACAATAATCATGTTTTGCAATCTGGGGGTGGGAGATGGTGGAAAGTGCAAAGTGATGAGGAGGTACCTTGAGGGCACCAGGTTGGTTGGGATTGGAGGGACATTAAAGCTCATCCAGTGCCACCCCCTGCCCTGAGCAGGGACACGTCCCACCATCCCAGGTTGTTCCAAGCCCCGTCCAACCTGGCCTTGGACACTTCCAGGGATCCAGGGGCAGCCACAGCTTCTCTGGGCAACCTGTGCCAAGGCCTCCCCACCCTCCCAGGAAGGAATTTCTTCCAATAACTAGTTTAACCCTGCTTTCCTTCATCCACCAAGGAACCATGGCAGTGCCTCCTGTAGGATGTGCCCAGCCCCTGGAGGTGTCCTGTAGGGATTCCAGGGAAAACAACCCACCTGCCAGTCCTGGAATTCCAGAGAAAACCTACTTCAATCTTGGGATACCAGGGAAACAACCTGCCTGCCAGTGCAGGGATTTGGGGAAAACAACCTCCTGCCAGTGCAGGGATCTGGGGAAAACAACCTCCTGCCCGTGCAGGGATTCCAGGAAAACAACCTCCTCCCAGTGCAGGGATACAGGGAAAACAATCTCCTGCCAGTGCAGGGATCCAGGGGAACAACCAGTGCAGGGATCCCAGGAAAACAATCTCCTCCCAGTGCAGGGATCTGGGGAAAACAACCTCCTGCCAGTGCAGGGATCCCAGGAAAACAATCTCCTGCCAGTGCA
>NW_020937127.1:0-445 GCF_003984885.1 Neopelma chrysocephalum
ATTCCCATGGAATTCCTTTTGCTTGGTGCTGTGTTTTCTGGATTCAGGCTGTGGGTTCAGATGGCTGAATTTTTCAGATGTCCAGGTGGAAGAGCTGCTCCTTCTGGCAGACTCAGAGCTTGGAGGGAACAGCCCAGCACATGATCATCTCATTCCAACACCTTATTCTAGCCCAGGTTGCTCCAAGCCCCATCCAACCTGGCCTTGGACACTTCCAGGGATCCAGGGGCAGCCACAGCTTCTCTGGGCAACCTGTGCGAGGTCCTCCCCACCCTCACAGTAAAGAACAAATCTCTCCCCTCTGTCTCACCTGCCTTCCAACTCCTTGCTTGGTCTGGAGTTACATCTGTCCCATCTTCTCATGTGGGACAACTTTTTTTCAACTCAAAGGTTACTCTTTGATTTTTCTGGGCACCTGAACCCTCCTTTTGTTTTGTTGCCTGGG
>NW_020937128.1:0-364 GCF_003984885.1 Neopelma chrysocephalum
AAATTACATTATAACATAATATATACACTATGTAATACAAATAAAAAAAATAAAAGTAACTAAATTAATAAAAAAACCCTTCTAAATAGGTGCCATCTACTCCCATACGTGTCCTGCCACCGATGCCTCCTCCAGGCTCAGCTGGCACTGGGGAGGGAGGGAGGGATTGCCTTGGAATCATAGAGTGGGTTGGGTTGGAAGGGACCTTAAAAACATCTCGTTGCTGTCCCAGGCAGGGATGTCACCAGCTGGCCCGGATGGATGGAGGGATGTGCTGTTCCCTGTGGAACCCCAGCTCTGGAGCTGGGCACTGTCCCGGATGGATGGATGGATGGATGGATGGATGGATGGATGGATGTGCTGA
>NW_020937129.1:0-316 GCF_003984885.1 Neopelma chrysocephalum
AAATTACATTATAACATAATATATACACTATGTAATACAAATAAAAATAAAATAAAAATAACTAAATTAATAAATAAACCCTTCTAAATAGGTGCCATCTACTCCCATACGTGTCCTGCCACCGATGCCTCCTCCAGGCTCAGCTGGCACTGGGGAGGGAGGGAGGGATTGCCTTGGAATCATAGAGTGGGTTGGGTTGGAAGGGACCTTAATAACATCTCGTCGCTGTCCCAGGCAGGGATGTCACCAGCTGGCCCGGATGGATGCAGGGATGTGCTGATCCCTGTGGAGCCCCAGCTCTGGAGCTGGGCACTGT
>NW_020937130.1:0-523 GCF_003984885.1 Neopelma chrysocephalum
GAGCACACACACAGAGATCCAGGAGCACACACTCAGAGGCTGCACACGCAACATGGAGGGAGGGACCGGAGCCGCCTTCTCCAGTGTGTGCTCGGCCGCGCTGGCCGCGGGGACCCTCGGCACTGGGACCGGCCTGGATGGACCTCACAGGTCAGTACCAGCCACAGACCCCCTCCCACGGGCTTTCCCTTTTTTGTTACCCCCGCTTTCTTACCAATGGAGTGTCTCCGTGTCTCCGAGGGATGTAATTGTTTCACACTTGGTCGGAGCCCGATAAAGACGCAGAGCCGGGTTTAAGGAGCCGGTTTAAGGAGGCGAGCGCGTCGTCCTCGCTTAGCAGATGCAACTTCATTTTAATATTTGCGGTGTTTTTAAGCCCGTGTGTGTGACTGTGTGTCTTTGAAGTGGTTGAGCATTTGAATGGAGAAAGGTTAATTGCCTCCTTCGATCAGATTACACCGGGGGTACCTCACCCCGGCATGGAGAGAGCAGGCAAAGTCTAATTTTGCATCCTGTTCTTCTT
>NW_020937131.1:0-546 GCF_003984885.1 Neopelma chrysocephalum
GGAGCACACACACAGAGATCCAGGAGCACACACACAGAGATCCAGGAACACACACTCAGAGGCTGCACACGCAACATGGAGGGAGGGACCGGAGCCGCCTTCTCCAGTGTGTGCTCGGCCGCGCTGGCCGCGGGGACCCTCGGCACTGGGACCGGCCTGGATGGACCTCACAGGTCAGTACCAGCCACAGACCCCCTCCCACGGGCTTTCCCTTTTTTGTTACCCCCGCTTTCTTACAAATGGAGTGTCTCCGTGTCTCCGAGGGATGTAATTGTTTCACACTTGGTCGGAGCCCGATAAAGACGCAGAGCCGGGTTTAAGGAGCCGGTTTAAGGAGGCGAGCGCGTCGTCCTCGCTTAGCAGATGCAACTTCATTTTAATATTTGCGGTGTTTTTAAGCCCGTGTGTGTGACTGCGTGTCTTTGAAGTGGTTGAGCATTTGAATGGAGAAAGGTTAATTGCCTCCTTCGATCAGATTACACCGGGGGTAGCTCACCCTGGCATGGAGAGAGCAGGCAAAGTCTAATTTTGCATCCTGTTCTTCTT
>NW_020937132.1:0-460 GCF_003984885.1 Neopelma chrysocephalum
ATGGATCCAAAATCCTAATTTCGATAGTGTTTCAAGTGCATTTTTTAATCCTTTTTTTTTCTCCCAATCACACCCCGTGTACCCGAGGTAACAAACACTTGGGTTATGGCATTAAATCGAGGGGCAGAGCTGCAGGTCTGATGAATCCATGGAGGGGCTGTTTGCACCCCAGGGGAGGTGTTTGGCCTGGAAAAATCCCACAGGAATCAGCAGCCCGCTGTCTCCATGGGCAGGTCCCCACGGTGCCAGCCCTGGGGGCACTGACCCCTCCACAGGGGTGGGCAGAACACCCGGGCCAGGGACACAGGGATGTGTGAAGGTTCAGGGCAGCACCCAGGGGGACAGGAATGGGGCTGGGATCCGTCGTGTTCCCTCATCCAGGGGGACAGGAATGGGGCTGGGATACCTCGTGGTCCCACATCCAGGGTGCACAGGATGGGCTTGGGATCCCTCATGTTCC
>NW_020937133.1:0-537 GCF_003984885.1 Neopelma chrysocephalum
ATGGATCCAAAATCCTAATTTCGATAGTGTTTCAAGTGCATTTTTTACGCCTTTTTTTTTTCTCCCAATCACACCCCGTGTACCTGAGGTAACAAACACTTGGGTTATGACATTAAATCGAGGGGCAGAGCTGCAGGTCTGATGAGTCCATGGAGGGGTTGTTTGCACCCCAGGGGAGGTGTCTGGCCTGGAAAAATCCCACAGGAATCAGCAGCCCGCTGTCTCCATGGGCAGGTCCCCACGGTGCCAGCCCTGGGGGACACTGACCCCTCCACAAGGGTGGGCAGAACACCCGGGCCAGGGACACAGGGATGTGTGAAGGTTCAGGGCAGCACCCAGGGGGACAGGAATGGGGCTGGGATCCCTCATGTTCCCACATCCAGGGGGCCCAGGAATGGGGCTGGGATCCCTCGTGTTCCCACATCCAGGGGAACAGGAATGGGGCTGGGATCCCTCGTGGTCCCTCATCCAGGGGGCACAGGAATGGGGCTGGGATCCCTCATGTTCCCACATCCAGGGTGCACAGGATGGGCTTGG
>NW_020937134.1:0-681 GCF_003984885.1 Neopelma chrysocephalum
AGGGTGGGACACCCAAGCAGAAATAGGTGTCCAAAATCCATAGGAAAGCCACCAGGATGTGTCCTGTCCCTTCCTGGGAACCTCTGCCAGGTGGCTCCAGGATGGGACATCAAGGACGAGACACCAAAGATGGGACACCCAGGATGGGACATCCAGGCAGAAATAGGTGCCCAGAATCCATAGGAAAGCCACCAGGATGTGTCCTGTCCCTTCCTGGGAACCCCTGCCAGGTGTCTCCAGGATGGGACACCAAGGATGAGACACCAAACATGGGACACCCAGGGTGGGACATCCAGGGTGGGACATCCAGGCAGAAATAGGCGCCCAAAATCCATAGGAAAGCCATCAAGGTGTGTCCTGACCCTTCCTGGGAACCTCTGCCAGATGTCTTCAGGATAGAACACCAAGGATGGGATTTCCGAGCAGAAACAGGGCAGGGAGCTGGGATGAGGTGCCCAAAATCCATAGGAAAGCCATCAAGATGTTTGTCCTGTCCCTTCCTGGGAACCTCTGCCAGGTGGCTCCAGGATGGGACACCCAGGGTGGGACACCCCAGCAGAAATAGGTGCCCAAAATCCATAGGAAAGTCATCAAGATGTTTGTCCTGTCCCTTCCCGGGAACCTCTGCCAGGTGGCTCCAGGATGGGACACCAAGGACGAGACACCAAAGATGGGACACCC
>NW_020937135.1:0-363 GCF_003984885.1 Neopelma chrysocephalum
CCAGGATGGGACACCAAGGACGAGACACCAAAGATGGGACACCCAGGGTGGGACATCCAGGCAGAAATAGGTGTCCAAAATCCATAGGAAAGCCATCAAGGTGTGTCCTGTCCCTTCCTGGGAACCTCTGCCAGATGTCTCCAGGATGGGACATCTGGGATGGGACATCTGAGCAGCACCAGGGCAGGGAGCTGGGATGAGGTGCCCAAAATCCATAGGAAAGCCATCAAGGTGTGTTCTGTCCCTTCCTGGGAACCTCTGCCAGGTGGCTCCAGGATGGGACATCAAAGATAGAACACCAAGGATGGGATTTCCGAGCAGCACCAGGGCAGGGAGCTGGGATGAGGTGCCCAAAATCCATAG
>NW_020937136.1:0-317 GCF_003984885.1 Neopelma chrysocephalum
AGGAAAGCCATCAAGATGTTTGTCCTGTCCCTTCCTGGGAACCTCTGTCAGGTGGCTCCAGGATGGGACACCAAGGACGAGACACCAAAGATGGTGGGACACCCAGGGTGGGACACCCAAGCAGAAATAGGTGTCCAAAATCCATAGGAAAGCCACCAGGATGTGTCCTGTCCCTTCCCAGGAACCTCTGCCAGGTGGCTCCAGGATGGGACACCAAGGACAAGACACCAAAGATGGGACACCCAGGATGGGACACCCAGGATGGGACATCCAGGATGGGACATCCAGGCAGAAATAGGTGCCCAAAATCCATAGGA
>NW_020937137.1:0-545 GCF_003984885.1 Neopelma chrysocephalum
GGATTCCCTGGGATAGCGGGAGGTGTCCCTGAACATGGAATGGGATGAGCCTGAAAATCCTTTCCCACCCAACCCATTCCAGGATTCCAGGATAAAGGACGCTCAGAATCCAGTCAGAGGGGTTTTCCTGGAATGTGGGGATGGAAAAGGCAGGAAAGGGGAAGGGAGACCCTGCCCTGAGTGCCGAGATTCCCAGGGAACCCCCTTGTTCCCTGAACTCCTTCCCAGGGAGGAGTTGGGCTGGGGATGGATCCAATGTCAGGCTCTGGCTCCAGGCTGGGAGAGCTGGGAATGGCCAGGCTGGATTTGGGAAGGATCCCGGGAGAGCTTGGAGCACATTCCAGAGCCTGAAGGGGCTCCAGGAGAGCTGGAGAGGGACTGGGGACAAGGGCTGGAATGCCAGGACCCAGGGAATGGATCCCACTGGGAAAGGGGAGATTTGGGGGGGAGATCAGGAAGGGATTCCCGGCTAGGAGGGGCTGGGCTGGAATTCCCAGAGAAGCTGTGGCTGCCCCTGGATCCCTGGCAGTGTCCAAGGCCGGGTT
>NW_020937138.1:0-596 GCF_003984885.1 Neopelma chrysocephalum
TGTGGTGGTTTGGGCTAGGCCTTCCTTGGTGACCAGTTTGTAACCAAGGAAGGGTCCAGATTTACCCAGTATTCCCTACGATTTTTACGTAAGCCAGACTATAAGAAGAGAGGAGGAGAGGCCTTCGCTCTCTTTCCTTCTGGCGGCTTGGAGGTGCAGGTTCCCTGCTGTTGAGTCTGCCGTGTTGGGGAGCGAGGCCTGGCTAGGCCTTGCCGACCTTGGGAGACAGAGGTTGCCGGCGATCGTTCCGGAGCGACTCTCGGTTGTCCCAGGAGAGTAGTGAGATATCTTCTTTGCTAACTCTTTTGTTCTTTAGTTACTAGATCTCGGGCTACTGATTGGGATATATATATATATATATATTTTATTTGAGTTTTGTTCCTTTTCCCCTTCCCCTTTCCCTTTCCCTTGTGAAATTGTATATAAGAGTAAATATATTTATATATATCAGTTTGGTTGTCCTCTCTCTCGTTTTTCGGGTTTTTCTTAGTTTTTTCTCCCTCTTCTCCCTGAGGTTTTTTTTGTTTGTTGGGGGGGGGGGACTTCTGGTGGTAAGGTTTGGAGACTTGGCAGGGAGCCAGCTTCAAACCATATCA
>NW_020937139.1:0-5707 GCF_003984885.1 Neopelma chrysocephalum
TGGTAAGGTTTGGAGACTTGGCAGGGAGCCAGCTTCAAACCATATCACCTTATTTGGTGTTTCCGCCCGGTTATCTCCGGTTTGTTTTGGTTTTTGCCACGGTTGTTTGGGAACAGGTCTGGGAAGGGAGCCAGGTTGGTGCAAAAACTGCCCATTGTTTGGGAACACTACCGGGAGAGCTGCCAAGAATCTATTGTTTATATAAATATACCTTTGTTTGGGAACAAAGAGAGAGAAAATATATAAACATGGCCTTTTTATTCATTTTTTTGGTTATTTTGGCCGTTTTTATATATGCTGCTGGGTATCCAGTGAGAACTAACCCTAAAGGCATCTACCAATACCTGCCTTTCCTTAATTATGACATCAAGGGCCTAGTGACTGAGGTCCCTGGGATCAAAATTGGCCCCAATCCTTACCTAAATTGTTTGGCTACGGTGCTACTATTCCTAAAAGCCATGGAAGTGGTATTTAACATTGGAAAGGTGGTGTGGTACTGCTTTTCTTGTTGCAGGAAACGTCAAAACTCAAAAGGATTTGCTGGAACTTTGGGAAGGGCCTTGAGAAAACCAGTCCCTGGATGGCAAGGAATCTGGGTCAACTTTGGTAAATTGGTAGGGCGTGTGACACCTCCCATTAGTTGGGATTTCACACCAGAGCAGGTGTTTGATCCTGATGACATGGCACGTCGTCTGGCAGAAGGGTGTTTTTCTTACGAGGACCCAAATATGCAGTTTTCTGCTTTGTACTGGGGCCTGGCGAGTGCCTATCGAGCTGCTGTGGACTATGCTCGGAAGGCTAAGGCTGAGGCAGAAACTCAAACCCTGCCACCTGAGACCAACGCCACCTCTACTACATGCACTGAAAGCGGAACCCAGACTACACCACCTGAGATACCTCTCGCCCCTGTAGTGAAAAGGAAGTCGTGGGTACCAGCGCCCAAAACTTTAAGCCTACGACCAGATGGAGATCAAAGCAAGTCAGAAGATACGGGAGAGGGGACTGATACTGATACCAGTGCCAGAACTCCACCTCCACCTTCACGAGCAGCACCATCCCCAAAAATGGAAACTACAGAGTTGCGGTCAATGACCCCATCAGAGCTCCGGGACTTACAAAAAGACTACACTCGTCAGCCTGGTGAGCGAATTCTATCGTGGTTGCTCCGATGCCGAGACCGTGGGGCTAGAGGTCACATATTGTCAAGTGCTGAAGCAGAACAACTAGCTTCCATCTCCGGAGATCGTGAACTTGATCGCTTGATTGCAGAGGAGAAACCTGACCTCAGTCTTTGGGCGCGACTTGTCTTAAGTGTGAGACAAAGGTTTCCATTTAAAGACTATTTACAATGCCCCATGAGGAGGTGGACCAAGATAGAAGACGCCATCCAGTACCTAAGAGAATTGGCATTGTTGGAACTTATGTATGATGACCCTCAATACGATCCCGTCACTGATGACCCGGAGGTTGCCGCTTGCACAATGCCCATGTGGAAAAAGATAATCCAGGGTGCTCCTGCATCATATGTCCATACCTTGGCAGGAGTAATGCTTCCAAACATGCCAGAAACGCCTGTGAGCATGCTGTGTACGGTTCTGCGACATCTAAAAGAAATAATAGAATCTAGGAATGAGTTTTCTAGAGACTATTCTGATTCTGGTTTCAGACGAACACCAGAGAGAGAGGAGCCTTACGGGTACTCTGAATATGAAGATGACTATGGAGACCACAGGGATAGACGCTACAGAGACAGATCAGCAGACCGGTCTCGACCACGATCTCGATCTTGGTCCAGGTCCCGCTCACGATCTCCTTCCGTCACACGCAGAAGGAGCGAAAACCCTAAGCGTAAATCTAAGCGCAGCGAGCTGTGGTCCTATCTGCGTGCCCATTGAGAAAACATGAGGAAGTGGGATGGTGAATCTACTTCCAGACTTGAGGCCAGAGTGAGAGAACTAAAACGCAAGGAAGCCGATAAGAAAGTTGTCTACGTAGTAGATGCGGACTTCTTTGAAAAGGAACTGAGATCTCCCAGACGCAGGAGGTCTGGAGTCCGTTTCCAGGACGACAGGAAAGCCTCTGACAAACCAAAGCAAAAATCCGACGGTGAATGCTCCAACCAGAACCAATAGAGGGGCCCTGCCTTCTGCCAGGAGAAGGAAAGGGACAAGGAAGATAACAGAGTTTATTGGACTGTGTGGGTTCGATGGCCTGGCACATCGGATCCTCAGAGATACCAGGCGTTAATAGATACCGGCGCACAGTGCACGTTAATGCCCTCAGGACATGTGAGCACAGAGACTGTTTCAATTACTGGGGTGACAGGAGGGTCTCGGGAGCTGTCAGTGGTAGAGGCTGAAATAAGCCTGACAGGAGACCAATGGGAAAAACATTCCATTGTGACAGGGCCAGAAGCCCCTTGCATTCTTGGCATGGATTACCTCAGGAGAGGATACTTCAAAGACCCGAAGGGGTACCGATGGGCTTTTGGTATAGCCGCGGTGACTGAAGAGGAATCCAAACGATTATCTGCCCTGCCCGGCCTCTCAGAAGATCCTTCTGTTGTGGGACTACTGCGAGTCGAGGACGAGCGAGTGCCAACAGCCACTAAGACAGTGCATAGGCGACAGTACCGGACGAATCGAGACGCTGTGATCCCCATCCATAAGATGATCCGCAAGCTGGAAAGCCAAGGAGTGGTTAGTAGAACACACTCACCCTTCAATAGCCCCATTTGGCCTGTACGTAAGTCCGATGGTGAATGGAGATTAACTGTGGACTATCGTGGCTTGAATGAAGTCACGCCGCCATTAAGCGCTGCTGTACCAGACATGTTGGAGCTCCAGTACGAGCTGGAGTCCAAGACAGCAAAGTGGTACGCCACCATTGACATCGCAAATGCATTTTTCTCCATTCCCTTAGCAGCGGAGTGCAGGCCGCAGTTTGCTTTCACGTGGAGAGGTGTGCAGTACACGTGGAACCGACTGCCCCAGGGGTGGAAGCACAGTCCGACAATCTGCCATGGACTGATTCAGGCCACACTGGAGAAGGGCAAGGCCCCAGAACATATCCAGTACATTGACGACATCATTGTATGGGGGGACACAGCGGAAGAAGTTTTCGAGAAAGGAGAGGAAATCATCCAGATTCTCCTTGATGCCGGTTTCGCCATTAAGAAAAATAAGGTCAAGGGACCTGCCAGAGAGATCCAATTCCTAGGGGTGAAATGGCAAGATGGACGACGTCAGATACCAACAGATGTCATTAATAAGATTGTAGCCATGGCTCCACCCACCAACAAGAAGGAGACACAAGCTTTCCTGGGGGCCATAGGCTTCTGGAGAATGCACATCCCTGGGTATAGCCAGATTGTGAGCCCTCTTCACTTTGTGACCCGTAAAAAGAATACCTTTCAATGGGGTCCTGAACAGCAACAGGCATTTAAACAGATCAAACAAGAGATTGCACATGCCGTGGCTCTTGGACCAGTTCGGACGGGACCAGACGTGAAGAACGTACTTTACACTACAGCTGGAGATAAAGGTCCCTCCTGGAGCCTCTGGCAAAAGGTGCCTGGTGAGACGCGAGGGCGACCACTTGGCTTCTGGAGCCGAAGCTACAGGGGTTCTGAAGCCAACTACACTCCCGTGGAAAAGGAAATTCTGGCAGCCTATGAAGGCATACAAGCAGCCTCAGAAGTGATTGGCACTGAAACACAGCTCCTCCTAGCACCTCGACTACCAGTCCTGAATTGGATGTTCAAAGGGAAGGTGCCCCCTACACATCATGCCACCGATGCTACATGGAGCAAGTGGATAGCCTTGATTACGCAGCGTGTACGATTGGGAAGCTCAAATCGCCCTGGAATTCTGGAGGTTATCACAAATTGGCCTGAAGGTGGGAACTTCAGTCTGGCAGAAGAAGAAGAAGAGCCAGTGAACCGAGCTGAAGAAGCTCCGCCATTTGATCAGCTGCCAGATGAAGAAAGGCGTTATGCCCTTTTCACTGATGGTTCTTGCCGTATTGTAGGAAAGAACCGGAAGTGGAAAGCAGCCGTTTGGAGTCCCACCCGACGAGTGGCAGAAGCTGCTGAGGGTCAAGGCGAGTCGAGTCAATTTGCAGAGCTCAAAGCCGTCCAATTGGCCCTGGACATTGCCGAACGAGAAGGATGGCCAAGGCTCTACCTCTACACTGACTCATGGATGATAGCCAATGCCCTATGGGGATGGTTAGACTGATGGAAAAAGATGAACTGGAGGCGTGGAGGAAAACCCATCTGGGCTGCTGACTTGTGGCAGGACATCGCTGCCAGAGCGAAGAATCTGAATGTGAGAGTCCACCATGTAGATGCCCATGTGCCCAAGAGTCGAGCTAATGAAGAACACGATAACAACAGAGAAGCGGACCGAGCTGCACAGATAGGAGTGTCACAAGTAGACCTAGACTGGCAGCAGAAGGGAGAGTTGTTCCTAGCTCGATGGGCCCATGATGCTTCCGGTCATCAGGGCCGAGATGCCACCCACAGATGGGCACGAGACCGAGGGGTGGATTTAACCATGGATATAATTTCTGAAGTTATCCATGATTGTGAGACTTGTGCCGCTATTAAGCAGGCAAAAAGACTGAAGCCCCTGTGGTATGGTGGACGATGGGATAAGTATAAGTATGGAGAGGCATGGCAGGTTGATTATATCAAACTGCCACAGACTCGCCAAGGTAAGTGCTATGTACTTACCATGGTGGAAGCAACAACGGGATGGTTAGAAACTTTTTCAGTGCCCCACGCAATGGCACGGAATACCATTTTGGGCCTTGAAAAGCAAGTCCTGTGGAGACACGGGACCCCAGAACGTATTGAGTCGGACAACGGGACTCATTTCAGAAATGAATTAGTCACCACTTGGGCGAGGGAACATGGTATCGAATGGGTGTACCACATTCCCTATCATGCACCAGCTGCTGGGAAGGTTGAAAGATATAACAGACTGTTGAAGACAACTCTACAGTCACTAGGTGAGGGAACTTATAAAAACTGGGACAAGAACTTAGCCAAGGCTACCTGGCTAGTTAACACCAGGGGTTCTGTCAATCGAGCTGGCCCCGCACAAGCAGAATCCCTTCACATTGTTGATGGAGATAAAGTTCCAGCAATCCATTTGAGGGGAATGCTAGGGAAAGCTGTTTGGGTTACCCCTGCCTCAGGCCAAGACAAACCCATTCGTGGGATTGTCTTTGCTCAAGGGCCAGGACATACGTGGTGGATAATGAGGAAGGATGGAGTCATCCAATGTGTGCCTCAAGGAAATTTAGCCTTGGGAAAAAACTAATTGTATGTCCTGAGTTGTGTTTTTACAGGAAACCAGTCACCAGATGAGAGAGAGAGAGAGACCTGAACTAAGCTGTTGCTGGTATCCAGTGATGAGACAGCCCAGAACAATGAAACAGCCATAAATCAGAACTGTAGTTGTGACTGAGGAGACCAAAGATCTGGACTGAATTGAACTGACATCGGTATTGGTTTTCCAACGACGAGACAACTGCGCCGAAAGACCAACAAGAACTATATATATATATGTATATATGTATATATGCACGCGGGATGTAGGCGAACGTGAGATACAGGTGTTACGTAAAAATAGTATGGAATAAGGGGTGGAGAATGTGGTGGTTTGGGCTAGGCCTTCCTTGGTGACCAGTTTGTAACCAA
>NW_020937140.1:0-320 GCF_003984885.1 Neopelma chrysocephalum
ATATATATAAATATAAAAATATATATAATATATATTACTTACAATATATAATACATATAATATAATATAATAATAGATAATATAATTAAATAATTAAATATAAAATTAAATAAAAATATTTTGAACAGACTCCCGAAAACCAAACAACAAACAAATGAATAAAATTAAATAATTAATAACAATAATAAAAATATAAATAATTAAATTGATAAAATGATTAAATAATTAAAAAACAAACAACAAGTAAACAAAACTAACAAGGAGTTATATATAATATATATAAATATAAAAATATATATAATATATATTACTTACAATAT
>NW_020937141.1:0-355 GCF_003984885.1 Neopelma chrysocephalum
CCCAGGTGTGTCCCAGGTGTGTCCCAGGTGCCCCCAGGTGTGTCCCAGGTGACCCCAGGTGTGTCCCAGGTGTGTGTTGGGTGTGTCAGGTGTGCCCAGGTAACCCCCAGGTGTGCCCAGGTGCCCCCAGATGTCCCCAGGTGTGCCCCGGGGCCCCCCAGGTGTGCCCAGGTGTGCCCCAGGTGTGTCCCACGTGTGCCCAGGTGCCCCCAGGTGTGTCCCAGGTGACCCCAGGTGTGTGTGTAGGGATACCCAGGTGTGTCCCAGGTGCCCCCAGATGTGCCCAGGTGCCCCCAAGTGTGTCTCAGGTGACCCCAGGTGTGCCCAGGGGTGTATATATGGATATCCAGGTGTG
>NW_020937142.1:0-354 GCF_003984885.1 Neopelma chrysocephalum
ATATATAATATATAAATTAATATATAATAATAATTATTATATATATATTATATAATAATATATAATATATTACTATAGAGCTTTTTAGACATTTTGGAAGGAGTGAGTTTCAAAAATTCCCTATAATATCCAGTTCTGGAAAATTGATATGAAGTCTGCCTTGTCTAAATAGATATTGGTTACCTGACCCCTATTTTTATTATATATATCATAAATATAAAATATATAATATATAGATAATAAAAATATATGATATATATTATATATTATATATAATAATATATAATATATAATACACAGATAATATATAACAATAATTATTATATATATTATATAATAATATATAATATATTA
>NW_020937143.1:0-414 GCF_003984885.1 Neopelma chrysocephalum
ATAACAATAATTATTATATATATTATATAATAATATATAATATATTACTATAGAGCTTTTTAGACATTTTGGAAGGAGTGAGTTTCAAAAATTCCCTGTCATATCCAGTCCTTGAGAACTGATATGAAGTCTGCCTTATTTAATAGACATTCAGTTACCTAACCCCGATTTTTATACTATATATTATATATATAATATATAGTATATATAGATAATAATATATAATATATATTATATGTAATATATAATAATAATATAAGAATAATATATAGTATATAATATATAGTATATAGTATGTAATATATAATATATAATATGTAAATTAATATCTAATAATTATTATTATATATGTTATATAATAATATACAATATATTATTATAGAGCTTTTTAGACATTTTGAAAGGAGTAAGCTT
>NW_020937144.1:0-324 GCF_003984885.1 Neopelma chrysocephalum
ATAACAATAATTATTATATATATTATATAATAATATATAATATATTATTATAGAGTTTTTAGACATTTTAGAAGGAGTGAGTTTCAAAAATTCCATGTCATATCCAGTCCTTGAGAATTGATATGAAGTCTGCCTTATTTAGTAGACATTCAGTTACCTAACCCCTATTTTTATTATATATACTATATATATAATATATACTATATATAGATAATAATAATATATAATATATATTATATATAATAATAATATAAGATTAATATATAATATATAATACATAATATATAATATATAAATTAATATATAATAATAATTATTATATAT
>NW_020937145.1:0-880 GCF_003984885.1 Neopelma chrysocephalum
GGGACATGGGATATCATATGGGGCCATTCCAAGGGCTGGGATCCCACCACGAGCCCAGCTGGAGGCACGTGGCACATGGGGATGGGGCCATTCCAAGGGCTGGGATCCCACCACGAGCCCAGCTGGGGGTACAGGGGACACGGGGACGGGGCCACCCCGAGGGTTGGGATGCCAGCAGCCCCCCAGGGGAGGGAGGGGTGACCCACCTGGGGGTCCTGCAGCAGGATGTAGCCCACGAGGACTCGCAGCCCCGCCTGGGCCATCTCCCTGAGGTCGGAGGTGCCGTTGGCCAGGTGGTACCACACGCCCAGCTTGTCCAGCAGGCTGTTCACCCCCTCATAGATCTGGGGACACGGATACACCCTGCCTGGGCACGGATCCCACCCCTCTCCAGCCCCCAGGGCTGATCCCAGCACCCCTCGGCTTTGGGTTTGGGTAGGGTTTAGGATTAGGGTTTGGGGTAGGGTAGAACCCAACTCATAATGGTCGTTCTGAACTAGTCTGGGTTTGGGCATCAGGCTGGGGCTCAGGGAACGGGTTTATAGTAAGGGGGAAGGGTTAGGGGTAAGGATTAGGACTGGGATTAGGTCTGGGGTATAGGACTGGTTTTAGGGTTGAGGTTTAGGGCAGGGATGCAGGTTTAAGGATTAGGATTTAGGAGGTATGGTTACGTTACAGGTTGTGAGTTAAGGTTGGGCCCAAGGTTTATAGTAAGGGGTAGGGTTAGGGTTAAGATTAGGATTAAGGGTTGGGCTTTGTGATAAAAATGCAGAGTTAAGGTTTAGGATGAGGATTGGGACTAGGACTGAGGTATAGGACTGGGGTTAGGGTTGAGCTTTATGACAAGGAGGGTTAAGTTTTAAGATTAGTATTTAGGATG
>NW_020937146.1:0-913 GCF_003984885.1 Neopelma chrysocephalum
GGGGCCATTCCAAGGGCTGGGATCCCACTGAGGGGGACATGGGATATTATATGGAGCCATTCCAAGGGCTGAGATCCCACCACAAACCCAGCTGGAGGCACATGGCACATGGGGATGGGGCCATTCCAAGGGCTGGGATCCCACCACGAGCCCAGCTGGGGGTACAGGGGACACGGGGACGGGGCCACCCCAAGGGTTGGGATGCCAGCAGCCCCCCAGGGGAGGGAGGGGTGACCCACCTGGGGGTCCTGCAGCAGGATGTAGCCCACCAGGACTCGCAGCCCTGCCTGGGCCATCTCCCTGAGGTCGGAGGTGCCGTTGGCCAGGTGGTACCACACGCCCAGCTTGTCCAGCAGGCTGTTCACCCCCTCGTAGATCTGGGGACACAGTGAGACCCCGCCTGGGCACGGATCCCACCCCTCTCCAGCCCCCAGGGCTGATCCCAGCACCCCTCGGCTTTGGGTTTGGGTAGGGTTTAGGATTAGGGTTTGGGGTAGGGTAGAACCCAACTCATAATGGTTGTTCTGAACTAGTCTGGGTTTGGGCATCAGGCTGGGGCTCAGGGAATGGGTTTATAGTAAGGGGGAAGGGTTAGGGGTAAGGATTAGGACTGGGATTAGGTCTGGGGTATAGGACTGGTTTTAGGGTTAAGGTTTAGGGCGGGGATGCAGGTTTCAGGATTAGGATTTAGGAGGTACGGTTAAGTTACAGGTTGTGAGTTAAGGTTGGGCCCAAGGTTTATAGTAAGGGGTGGGGTTAGGGTTAAGATTAGGATTAAGGGTTGGGCTTTGTGATAAAAATGCAGAGTTAAGGTTTAGGATGAGGACTGGGACTAGGACTGAGGTATAGGACTGGGGTTAGGGTTCAGCTTTATGACAAGGAGGGTTAAGTTTTAAGATTAGTATTTAGGATG
>NW_020937147.1:0-573 GCF_003984885.1 Neopelma chrysocephalum
GGGGTGTGAGGGGGCAGGAAATTAATCTCTGCCATTCAGTGAAATAATCAGTGGGCAAGATTCAGTCTGTGCATTAACTCTGCATTTCCCTTTCCAGAAGCTCCAGTCCAAGGGCAGCAATAGCCTGGCACTGCCCACCCTCCGAGAACACCAGCAGAGCACAGCCCAGACACCCCAATTTAGGGGTATTAAAGTCTCCCAGTGTTTGCAGTATCTGTGACAGCAATTTCATAACAAACAGCAGCTCACTGGAGGCGATGGAGCTGTCCTGGCTGTCACAGCAGGAAGCACGTTTAGGTGTTCACGTGGGGAGATTTGCTGGGCATGTGCTCTGCTGGTGTTCTCGGAGGGTGGGCAGTGCCAGGCTATTGCTGCCCTTGGACTGGAGCTTCTGGAAAGGGAAATGCAGAGTTAATGCACAGACTGAATCTTGCCCACTGATTATTTCACTGAATGGCAGAGATTAATTTCCTGCCCCCTCACACCCCTTCTCCCCTCCTTTCCCTGCTATATTATGATTTCCAGCTTCCCCTTTGTCTTTCCCCTGGCACTGGCAGGGAATTGCAGGGGGAT
>NW_020937148.1:0-3725 GCF_003984885.1 Neopelma chrysocephalum
GAGTGTGAGCAGAGGGTGAAGGATGTGCTGGGAGTGACTGGGGCAGTTTATTCCTGGGGTGTTGTCACCCTGTCACCACCACAGTGTCACCAAACTCTCCACTGATTTGATTTCAACCCCAAATTCTTACCCTACACACCACAGACATCAACAAGCTAAAACCAGTCCTTCCTCCACTCCTCTTCCGGGTATCTGGAGGGATGCTATCCAGTCTTTTCCAGATCATCAGCACAAAGACTAGAGGGAATTGGAGCAGTGGTGGTTGTACTGATGTTCTCCTTTGTGTGTGCATTTTGCTGGTTTAGTACTACACGTTGGAACGACACGACACTTGGGGTTTGGGATTTAATTAGTGCCTATGACTCACTCTCCCACCCAATTCCATAATCCTCTGGTTGCATTTGGGTACTGACATGTTATTTTACATCCATATAAGTGAAGATTATTCACCCTCAAGTTGCACGCACAGAGAACACTGAGCCTGTCCTGGAGGCTGCATCGTGTCTCAGGAACACACGGACATCACCAGGGCCTGTTTCCCATGACCCAGGCCCCAAAATTGGGATGTTCTTCACCCAGGCTGTGCCAACAGCCTGCAGGCTGATGCACAAAGCAGTGACAGGGAGAGCTCAGCCACAGGCTCACACACAGACCCACGGGTGCCAGGGGTACCTGCAGGACTTGGCAGGTGGCAATGGGGACAGAGGGGACACAGGACACACCACACAGACAACAGCACCAGGCTCTGCACAGCCAGGAGGGCCTGACTGTGCATCTCCCACTCTTACTACACCCAGATGTCTCTAAACAGTGCGTGTGTTTGTGTACATGTGTGTTATAAACCAGAGGCCAGCTCTGAACAAGAACAAAACAAACCCTCATCCCCCGCCAGCAGCTGAGAGCAGCAGATAATAACACTAAACTAAACAGGGCCTCCCTCAGCCCAGATCTTCTACCTCAAAGGAAATAACAAGCTTTACTTCGTTGTTTTCTGCTGTATTTTTTTAAGTCACTTGTCTTATCTGAAGCATAACAGTGCCAAGTTTAAGGAACTGCTTCAATCTAAAGGCCTGTCCCAGCACCTCCCAGAGTAGGATTTGAAGCAACTCTCCATGTCAGGAACACAACCCACTTGTCTCTGCAGGGTACACAGAGGGGTCCTTTGGGCAGTCCTGAAGAGGGTCTCCTTCAGCTCAGGGCTCTAAACCACCAAGGCACAAGTCCTTACAGTCCATACAGGCCTAAAAGCTACAAAACAAATGAGATCACAGAAAACAAAGTACCACAAACAGCCTTTCATGCACAGGAGCAGTCCCTGGGAAGCTCCCTGTGCTCATTTCCAAGAGGAAAGGTCCAGCTCTCAGTGTCTGACCTCCCCATATTCACCTGAGCAGGGAGAGAAACACCACTAAACCAAAAATCAGTGCAGCTCCTGGGTGGTTCACTGAGCTCTCAGTTGTGGGTTCATCTGTTCCTCTAGGCTGTTTCCACTGCCCCTAAACAGCACTTTAACTGGCTTCATCCTGGAGTGGAGATAAAACTGCTCTGGGAAACTTATCAAATCAGATCTAGAAACATCAACCACCATTTAAATAGTCTGAACATTTAAGAGTTATCTTGAGGGCAAAGAAAACAGGCAAACCACTAAGTCCAGCTGGTAGAGCTTCATCTGTGTAAGGAGCAATGGTCACAGTCACTGACGCTGCAACCCTGTCCTGCCCATTTTAGGTGGCTGTAGGAGGGAATCAGAGCTCCAGAGCTGTGGGAAAGTAGATGGCAGCTGGATAAAGCATGAAGGACACCCAGTATTTCATGACAGGAAACCTGAAACGGGTACAGTATCAGAAGAATCAGCTGAAACCTGCATCTCCCCAGATGGAAAATTAGCTAAGAAGGTATTTTTGCCACCAGATCAGGAATTTCACAGTGATCATACTCAAAGGAAGATTATAACAGTGACAACTGTAAAAAGTCAGGATAGTTCAGAGCTAAACCGAATTTACAGGAAATGCAGCTCCTATTTTATAAATGTTTCTAGTGATATTTTAGTTCAGGAAACTATACAGGGGATACAAGTACAGGCTGTGTGTCAAGCCAGCCAAGGAGAGCATCCCTCTGGCATAGGACAAACTCTTGAAGAATATTCAAGCTTTGCTGGGCAAATCACCAGCTCCCCTTCCCTCGTTGCAGAGCATGTTCACAGCTCACTTCCTCCCAGCAAAGGCTGGGGCTTCCCAGGCTTCATCCCTGTCAGAGGGAAGCAGTGCTGGGGAATCAGGGTGGAGTCTGTGCCCACCTGGTCCATACCCATATCAACTCTGAGCAGAGCAGGTCATAAACTCACTGTTCAACACAGTCTGTGGCAGAGAAACACACGTGCAGCCCTTCAGCCCCAGAGGTCTCAAAGTTTAGGCAAGAGGCTCCACAGTCTCCCCCCAGCAATAACCATTTTAAGCAGCAAGAAGTTCTCCACGGAGCTCACATCGGAGCTGGAAAGAATGTGATCTCCACAAAGTGAATTTGCACACGAGCAATGCAGTTCCCCTGTTCTCCTGGCTCGGGAGCAGAGCACAGAGGAGTCTCCCTGGCTGGCAGCAGCAGCCCCTCAGCAGCCCCACGCCGAGCCAGCTCCCCGGGCACCGGCAGCCTGCGCCAGCCTGGTGCCCCACACAAAAGGCAACTGGGATTTAATGGGAGGGGGGGAGAAAAAGGGGAAAAAAAACAAGCAACCAGCTACAAAGATTCCTCCAGAGTGCATTGGACAACGCACACCATCGGGGCAAAGATCTGCTTCCAACAGAGCAAAACAGCTCAGGCAAAGCTCTGCTTTTCACAAACTCCTCCAGCTCCCGACTCCAGCAAGCAGCAGCTTTCCCAGCTGCAGCTGAAGCACTGCCTAAGCTTCAGGCTTTAAATACCACCAGGCAAACTTAACATCCAGCACATCTAACAGAGCAAAGGACCTCTCTCCAGGTTCAAGCTTACGTGGAGGTCGTGGGTCAGACTCTCAGCCAGGGGAAAGCAGGGCCACAGTCAGCCCTACACAGATTTACCATAGTTGAGAATCCTAATGTGATTATCCAATATTACCAACACAATTATAGGGCCTTTGCTTAGTGTCACTGCTGCCATATCTAGGCCACGACAGGATGGATTTAGATTTCCAGGCTCCACCCTCTCCCTTTAAACAGGCAGAGCGTCATCGGTAAGGTTGGTGTGTCAGCCACGAGGGCCTGAGCTGTGCAAAATAACACAACCAGGAGCCTCCTCCAACACAGAACACAAGCAGGGCCTCCACCTCTTCTCATTTTAGGAGAGCAAGACTGGCTGTCGAGGGACTGTGGCAGTTTTGGGAGTTGGTGTTTAGTTCATTAGCTGTGATGCTCTCAAGAGCGAACTGACACAAAATATTTATACAGTCAGAGGCATTTTCACAGCATGGATAACATGGGAAAAGCTTAACTGCCTCTCCTCACTCCTCTGGGGGTTTATTTTGATAGAGCTGATTTTAAGCCATTCAGCTTCATTTCTTTCCATGTTCCAGGACCCCATCTCATCACAGACCTCTACGAGCCGCTCCTCTCCCCTCCACCATCCCCCTGCAATTCCCTGCCAGTGCCAGGGGAAAGACAAAGGGGAAGCTGGAAATCATAATATAGCAGGGAAAGGAGGGGAGAAGGGGTGTGAGGGGGCAGGAAATTAATCTCTGCCATTCAGTGAAATAA
>NW_020937149.1:0-3401 GCF_003984885.1 Neopelma chrysocephalum
TCACAGCTAATGAACTAAACACCAACTCCCAAAACTGCCACAGTCCCTCGACAGCCAGTCTTGCTCTCCTAAAATGAGAAGAGGTGGAGGCCCTGCTTGTGTTCTGTGTTGGAGGAGGCTCCTGGTTGTGTTATTTTGCACAGCTCAGGCCCTCGTGGCTGACACACCAACCTTACGGGTGACGCTCTGCCTGTTTAAAGGGAGAGGGTGGAGCCTGGAAATCTAAATCCATCCTGTCGTGGCCTAGATATGGCAGCAGTGACACTAAGCAAAGGCCCTATAATTGTGTTGGTAATATTGGATAATCACATTAGGATTCTCAGCTATGGTAAATCTGTGTAGGGCTGACTGTGGCCCTGCTTTCCCCTGGCTGAGAGTCTGACCCACGACCTCCACGTAAGCTTGAACCTGGAGAGAGGTCCTTTGCTCTGTTAGATGTGCTGGATGTTAAGTTTGCCTGGTGGTATTTAAAGCCTGAAGCTTAGGCAGTGCTTCAGCTGCAGCTGGGAAAGCTGCTGCTTGCTGGAGTCGGGAGCTGGAGGAGTTTGTGAAAAGCAGAGCTTTGCCTGAGCTGTTTTGCTCTGTTGGAAGCAGATCTTTGCCCCGATGGTGTGCGTTGTCCAATGCACTCTGGAGGAATCTTTGTAGCTGGTTGCTTGTTTTTTTTCCCCTTTTTCTCCCCCCCTCCCATTAAATCCCAGTTGCCTTTTGTGTGGGGCACCAGGCTGGCGCAGGCTGCCGGTGCCCGGGGAGCTGGCTCGGCGTGGGGCTGCTGAGGGGCTGCTGCTGCCAGCCAGGGAGACTCCTCTGTGCTCTGCTCCCGAGCCAGGAGAACAGGGGAACTGCATTGCTCGTGTGCAAATTCACTTTGTGGAGATCACATTCTTTCCAGCTCCGATGTGAGCTCCGTGGAGAACTTCTTGCTGCTTAAAATGGTTATTGCTGGGGGGAGACTGTGGAGCCTCTTGCCTAAACTTTGAGACCTCTGGGGCTGAAGGGCTGCACGTGTGTTTCTCTGCCACAGACTGTGTTGAACAGTGAGTTTATGACCTGCTCTGCTCAGAGTTGATATGGGTATGGACCAGGTGGGCACAGACTCCACCCTGATTCCCCAGCACTGCTTCCCTCTGACAGGGATGAAGCCTGGGAAGCCCCAGCCTTTGCTGGGAGGAAGTGAGCTGTGAACATGCTCTGCAACGAGGGAAGGGGAGCTGGTGATTTGCCCAGCAAAGCTTGAATATTCTTCAAGAGTTTGTCCTATGCCAGAGGGATGCTCTCCTTGGCTGGCTTGACACACAGCCTGTACCTGTATCCCCTGTATAGTTTCCTGAACTAAAATATCACTAGAAACATTTATAAAATAGGAGCTGCATTTCCTGTAAATTCAGTTTAGCTCTGAGCTATCCTGACTTTTTACAGTTGTCACTGTTATAATCTTCCTTTGAGTATGATCACTGTGAAATTCCTGATCTGGTGGCAAAAATACCTTCTTAGCTAGTTTTCCATCTGGGGAGATGCAGGTTTCAGCTGATTCTCCTGATACTGTGCCCGTTTCAGGTTTCCTGTCATGAAATACTGGGTGTCCTTCATGCTTTATCCAGCTGCCATCTACTTTCCCACAGCTCTGGAGCTCTGATTCCCTCCTACAGCCACTTAAAATGGGCAGGACAGGGTTGCAGCGTCAGTGACTGTGACCATTGCTCCTTACACAGACGAAGCTCTACCAGCTGGACTTAGTGGTTTGCCTGTTTTCTTTGCCCTCAAGATAACTCCTAAATGTTCAGACTATTTAAATGGTGGTTGATGTTTCTAGATCTGATTTGATAAGTTTCCCAGAGCAGTTTTATCTCCACTCCAGGATGAAGCCAGTTAAAGTGCTGTTTAGGGGCAGTGGAAACAGCCTAGAGGAACAGATGAACCCACAACTGAGAGCTCAGTGAACCACCCAGGAGCTGCACTGATTTTTGGTTTAGTGGTGTTTCTCTCCCTGCTCAGGTGAATATGGGGAGGTCAGACACTGAGAGCTGGACCTTTCCTCTTGGAAATGAGCACAGGGAGCTTCCCAGGGACTGCTCCTGTGCATGAAAGGCTGTTTGTGGTACTTTGTTTTCTGTGATCTCATTTGTTTTGTAGCTTTTAGGCCTGTATGGACTGTAAGGACTTGTGTCTTGGTGGTTTAGAGCCCTGAGCTGAAGGAGACCCTCTTCAGGACTGCCTAGAGGACCCCTCTGTGTACCCTGCAGAGACAAGTGGGTTGTGTTCCTGACATGGAGAGTTGCTTCAAATCCTACTCTGGGAGGTGCTGGGACAGGCCTTTAGATTTAAGCAGTCCCTTAAACTTGGCACTGTTATGCTTCAGATAAGACAAGTGACTTAAAAAAATACAGCAGAAAACAACGAAGTAAAGCTTGTTATTTCCTTTGAGGTAGAAGATCTGGGCTGAGGGAGGCCCTGTTTAGTTTAGTGTTATTATCTGCTGCTCTCAGCTGCTGGCGGGGGATGAGGGTTTGTTTTGTTCTTGTTCAGAGCTGGCCTCTGGTTTATAACACACATGTACACAAACACACGCACTGTGTAGAGACATCTGGGTGTAGTAAGAGTGGGAGATGCACAGTCAGGCCCTCCTGGCTGTGCAGAGCCTGGTGCTGTTGTCTGTGTGGTGTGTCCTGTGTCCCCTCTGTCCCCATTGCCACCTGCCGAGTCCTGCAGGTACCACTGGCACCCGTGGGTCTGTGTGTGAGCCTGTGGCTGAGCTCCCCCTGTCACTGCTTTGTGCATCAGCCTGCAGGCTGTTGGCACAGCCTGGGTGAAGAACATCCCAATTTTGGGGCCTGGATCATGGGAAACAGGCCCTGGTGATGTCCATGTGTTCCTGAGACACGATGCAGCCTCCAGGACAGGCTCAGTGTTCTCTGTGCGTGCAACTTGAGGGTGAATAATCTTCACTTATATGGATGTAAAATAACATGTCAGTACCCAAATGCAACCAGAGGATTATGGAATTGGGTGGGAGAGTGAGTCATAGGCACTAATTAAATCCCAAACCCCAAGTGTCGTGTCGTTCCAACGTGTAGTACTAAACCAGCAAAATGCACACACAAAGGAGAACATCAGTACAACCACCACTGCTCCAATTCCCTCTAGTCTTTGTGCTGATGATCTGGAAAAGACTGGATAGCATCCCTCCAGATACCCGGAAGAGGAGTGGAGGAAGGACTGGTTTTAGCTTGTTGATGTCTGTGGTGTGTAGGGTAAGAATTTGGGGTTGAAATCAAATCAGTGGAGAGTTTGGTGACACTGTGGTGGTGACAGGGTGACAACACCCCAGGAATAAACTGCCCCAGAGCATGTGCAGAGTGTGAGCAGAGGGTGAAGGATGTGCTGGGAGTGACTGGGGCAGT
>NW_020937150.1:0-608 GCF_003984885.1 Neopelma chrysocephalum
GTGGAAGAACAGCTGCTCACTTAGATCCTGCTGTCAGGGATTCAGGAACTGGACATCAAACAAAACGTGGAGGGCCCAGGACTTGGCTCATCTGTGTGCTCAGAACCAGCCCCAGCTGCCTCAAGCTGCTGCTGAAGTGATTTTTTTCTAGAAGTAGATTGAAGGAAGGACCTCAAGTGCAGCTCAGATGTGGAAAAAAGACTCCTCCAAGTGATGGCAGAGCTTGGTGGGCTCGAAGTTCCCAGCAGATGGTTCCCCCAGGGCTGGTCACGGCTTCAGCTCTCGCTGATTTGGCAATTTTGGGTGGTTTCCTGCCAAAACCCACCTAAAAAATGGCAAACAGAGAAGTTGGGGAAGTGGGACAAGAGCAAGGTCAACTGGGATGGAACCAGCACCTGCCATCATCTCCAGGTATCAGGTTTGCTTTGTTAACACTTCAGCACTTTGCTCCATTTCCCATATTTTTCCTCTATTTTTCCCATATTTTTCCTGTATTTTTCTCATATTTTTCCCGTATTTTTCCTGTATTTTTCCCGTATTTTTCCCATATTTTTCCCGTATTTTTTCCCATATTTTTCCTGTATTTTTCTCATATTTTTCCTGTATTT
>NW_020937151.1:0-553 GCF_003984885.1 Neopelma chrysocephalum
GTGGAAGAACAGCTGCTCACTTAGATCCTGCTGTCAGGGATTCAGGACCTGGACATCAAACAAAACGTGGAGGGCCCAGGACTTGGCTCATCTGTGTGCTCAGAACCAGCCCCAGCTGCCTCAAGCTGCAGCTGAAGTGATTTTTTCAAGAAGTAGATTGAAGGAAGGACCTCAAGTGCAGCTCAGATGTGGAAAAAAGACTCCTCCAAGTGATGGCAGAGCTTGGTGGGCTCGAAGTTCCCAGCAGATGGTTCCCCCAGGGCTGGTCACAGCTTCAGCTCTCGCTGATTTGGCAATTTTGGGTGGTTTCCTGCCAAAACCCACCTAAAAAATGGCAAACAGAGAAGTTTGGGAAGTGGGACAAGAGCAAGGTCAACTGGGATGGAACCAGCACCAGTCTCCTGCCATCATCTCCAGGTATCAGGTTTGCTTTGTTAAGGCTTCAGCACTTTGCTCCATTTCTCATATTTTTTCCTGTATTTTTCCTATATTTTTCCCCATATTTCTCCCATATTTTTCCCGTATTTTTCCCATATTTTTCCCGTATTTTTCC
>NW_020937152.1:0-382 GCF_003984885.1 Neopelma chrysocephalum
GCAAAGGATAAGGCTGGGGTTGTGGCCATGGGGGTTTGCAGAAGCAAAGGGACCTGTGTCAAGAAACTCAGGGAGAAAGGGTATAAAAAGGACCTTTTGGGGATTTGAGGGAAAGGAGTTGTACTTTCTGAAGGGATAAAACCAGCACAACCAGGGATCAGCAGTATGTCAGGCTTGGGATGAATGGATGGGCTTTCTGCTTTGGAAGTGCTTTGAGGCAGGCAGAAAATCAGAGAGCTCAGGGGAAGGTGTGGTGGATGGCTGAAACAACACTTTAGTGAGGATAAGTGGAAAAGAAACCACAGATCCTGGCAGACTAGAGGAGGTGCCAAACAGCAAAGGATAAGGCTGGGGTTGTGGCCATGGGGGTTTGCAGAAGCAA
>NW_020937153.1:0-537 GCF_003984885.1 Neopelma chrysocephalum
CTGGGATTTGGGGTGCTGAGGGGTTGATGTGACAGTGCTTGGGGTGCCGGTGCAGCAGGATTGGGGTGCTGAGGTGTTGATGTAACGGTGCTTGGGGTGTTGGGATCCTGGGACACTGGGATTTGGGGTGCTGGGATCCCGGGGCACTGGGATTTGGGGTGCTGGGATCCCGGGGTGCTACAGGATTGGGGTGCTGAGGGGTTGGTGTAACGCTGTTTGGGGTGCTGGGGCAGCAGGATTGGGGCGCTGGGATCCCGGGGCACTGGGATTTGGGGTGCTGAGGGGTTGATGTTACACTGCTTGGGGTGCTGGTGCAGCAGGATTGGGGTGCTGGGATCCCGGGGTGCTGCAGGACTGGGGTGCTGAGGGGTTGGTGTAACGGTGCTTGGGGTGCTGGTGCTGCAGGATTGGGGTGCTGGGGTCCCATGGAATGGGGTGCTGAGGTCTGGGGGTGCTGGGAATTGGGGTGCTGGTGCAGCAGGATTGGGGCGCTGGGATCCCGGGGCACTGGGATTTGGGGTGCTGAGGGGTTGATGT
>NW_020937154.1:0-1014 GCF_003984885.1 Neopelma chrysocephalum
GCTTCTCCTGGGAATGTGGGTCTGTGGGATCAGGGAATAACACCAGGGCTTCTCCTGGGAATTGCAGGTCTGTGGGATCAGGGAATAAATAGCACCAGGGTTTCTTCTGGGAATTGCAGCCCTATGGGATCAGGGAATAACACCAGGGTTTCTCCTGGGAATTGCAGTTTGATGGGATCAGGTCTTCTCCAGGGAATGCAGCTCTTTGGGATCAGGGAATAGCACCAGGTCTTATTTGGGAGGTGCAGATTGATGGGATCAGGGAATAGCACCAGGGATTCTGCCGGGAATGTGGGTCTGTGGGATCAGGTCTTATCCTGGGAATGCAGCTCTGTAGGATCAGGGAATAACAGCAGGGATTCTGCCGGGAATGTGGGTCTGTGGGATCAGGAAATAACACCAGGTCTTATCCTGGGAATGCAGATTGATGGGATCAGGGAATAACAGCAGGGCTTCTCCTGGGAATGCAGCTCTCTGGGATCAGGGAATAAATAGCACCAAGTCTTCTCTCAGGAATTGCAGCCCTATAGGATCAGGGAATAACAGCAGGGCTTCTCCTGGGAATGCAGCTCTTTGGGATCAGGGAATAACACCAGGGCTTCTCCCGGGAATTGCAGCTCTATGGGATCAGGGAATAACAGCAGCTCTTATCCAGGGAATGCAGTTCTTTGGGATCAGGGAATAGCACCAGGTCTTATTTGGGAGGTGCAGATTGATGGGATCAGGGAATAACAGCAGGGATTCTACCGGGAATGCGGGTCTGTGGGATCAGGGAATAACACCAGGGCTTCTCCTGGGAATTGCAGGTCTCTGGGATGAGGGAATTGCAGCCCTATGGAATCAGGGAATAACACCAGGGCTTCTCCTGGGAATTGCAGCTTGTTGGGATCAGGTCTTCTCCTGGAAATGCAGCTCTATGGGATCAGGGAATAGCACCAGGTCTTATCTTGGGAGGTGCAGATTGATGGGATCAGGGAATAACAGCAGGGATTCTGCCGGGAATGTGGGTCTGTG
>NW_020937155.1:0-1102 GCF_003984885.1 Neopelma chrysocephalum
GCTTCTCCTGGGAATGTGGGTCTGTGGGATCAGGGAATAACACCAGGTCTTATCCTGGGAGATACAACTCTGTAGGATCAGGGAATAATACCAGGGCTTCTCCTGGGAATGCAGGTCTGTGGGATCAGGGAATAAATAACAGCATGGCTTCTCCCGGGAATTGCAACTCTCTGGGATCAGGGAATAACACCACGGCTCTTATCCTGGGAATGTGGGTCTGTGGGATCAGGAAATTGCAGCCCTATGGGATCAGGGAATAACCCCAGGGCTTCTCCTGGGAATTGCAGCTTGATGGGATCAGGTCTTTTCCTGGGAATTGCAGCTTGATGGGATCAGGTCTTTTCCTGGGAATGCAGCTCTTTGGGATCAGGGAATAGCACCAGGTGTTCTCCCAGAAAATTATGTTCTCTGGGATCAGGGAGTAACACCAGTGCTTCTCCTGGGAATGCAGGTCTGTGGGATCAGGGAATAACACCAGGGCTTATCCCGGGAATGCAGCCCTATGGGATCAGGGAATAAATAACACCAGGGCTTCTCCTTGGAATTGCAGCTCTATGGGATCAGGGAATAACACCAAGTCTTATATTGGGAGATGCAGATTGATGGGATCAGATCTTTTCCCAGGAAATGCAGCTCTATGGGATCAGGGAATAGCACCAGGTCTTATTTGGGAGGTGCAGATTGATGGGACCAAGGAATAACAGCAGGGATTCTGCCAGGAATGTGGGTCTGTGGGATCAGGTCTTATCCTGGGAATGCAGCTCTGTAGGATCAGGGAATAACAGCAGGGATTCTCCTGGGAATGTGGGTCTGTGGGATCGGGTCTTATCCTGGGAATGCAGGTCTGTGGGATCAGGGAATAACAGCAGGGATTCTCCTGGGAATGTGGGTCTGTGGGATCAGGGAATAACACCCAGGTCTTCTCCCAGGAATTGCAGCTCTATGGGATCAGGGAATAACACCAAATCTTATATTGGGAGATGCAGATTGATGGGATCAGGTCTTTTCCTGGGAATTGCAGCTCTATGGGATCAGGGAATAGCACCAGGTCTTATTTGGGAGGTGCAGATTGATGGGATCAGGGAATAACAGCAGGGCTTCT
>NW_020937156.1:0-363 GCF_003984885.1 Neopelma chrysocephalum
GCTCTTTGGGATCAGGGAATAACAGCAGGTCCTCCAGGAATGCAACTCTTTGGGATCAGGGAATAACACCAGCTCTTTTCCTGGGAATTGCAGCTCTCTGGGATCAGGGAATAACACCAGGTCTTCTCCTTGGAATTGCAGCCCTATGGGATCAGGGAATTGCAGCCCTATGGGATCAGGGAATAACACCAGGGCTTCTCCTGGGAATGTGGGTCTGTGGGATCAGGGAATTGCAGCCCTATAGGATCAGGGAATAAATAACACCAGGTCTTCTCCGAGGAATTGCAGCTCTCTGGGATCAGGGAGCAACACCAGTGCTTCTCCTGGGAATGTGGGTCTGTGGGATCAGGGAATAACACCAGG
>NW_020937157.1:0-501 GCF_003984885.1 Neopelma chrysocephalum
GGATCAGGGAATAACAGCAGGGATTCTGCCGGGAATGTGGGTCTGTGGGATCAGGTCTCATCCTGGGAATGCGGCTCTGTGGGATCAGGGAATAACAGCAGGGATCCTGCCAGGAATGTGGGTCTGTGGGATCAGGTCTTATCCTGGGAATGCAGCTCTGTAGGATCAGGGAATAACAGCAGGGATTCTCCTGGGAATGCAGGTCTGTGGGATCAGGGAATAACAGCAGGGATTCTCCTGGGAATGTGGGTCTGTGGGATCAGGGAATAACACCCAGGTCTTCTCCCAGGAATTGCAGCTCTATGGGATCAGGGAATAACACCAAATCTTATATTGGGAGATGCAGATTGATGGGATCAGGGAATAACAGCAGGGCTTATCCTGGGAATGTGGGTCTGTGGGATCAGGGAATAACACCAGCTCTTATCCTGGGAGATGCAACTCTATAGGATCAGGGAATAAATAGCACCAAGTCTTCTCCTGGGAATTGCAGCTCTATGG
>NW_020937158.1:0-1073 GCF_003984885.1 Neopelma chrysocephalum
GCTTCTCCTGGGAATGTGGGTCTGTGGGATCAGGGAATAACACCAGGTCTTATCCTGGGAGATACAACTCTGTAGGATCAGGGAATAATACCAGGGCTTCTCCTGGGAATGCAGGTCTGTGGGATCAGGGAATAAATAACAGCATGGCTTCTCCCGGGAATTGCAACTCTCTGGGATCAGGGAATAACACCACGGCTCTTATCCTGGGAATGTGGGTCTGTGGGATCAGGAAATTGCAGCCCTATGGGATCAGGGAATAACCCCAGGGCTTCTCCTGGGAATTGCAGCTTGATGGGATCAGGTCTTTTCCTGGGAATTGCAGCTTGATGGGATCAGGTCTTTTCCTGGGAATGCAGCTCTTTGGGATCAGGGAATAGCACCAGGTGTTCTCCCAGAAAATTATGTTCTCTGGGATCAGGGAGTAACACCAGTGCTTCTCCTGGGAATGCAGGTCTGTGGGATCAGGGAATAACACCAGGGCTTATCCCGGGAATGCAGCCCTATGGGATCAGGGAATAAATAACACCAGGGCTTCTCCTTGGAATTGCAGCTCTATGGGATCAGGGAATAACACCAAGTCTTATATTGGGAGATGCAGATTGATGGGATCAGATCTTTTCCCAGGAAATGCAGCTCTATGGGATCAGGGAATAGCACCAGGTCTTATTTGGGAGGTGCAGATTGATGGGACCAAGGAATAACAGCAGGGATTCTGCCAGGAATGTGGGTCTGTGGGATCAGGTCTTATCCTGGGAATGCAGCTCTGTAGGATCAGGGAATAACAGCAGGGATTCTCCTGGGAATGTGGGTCTGTGGGATCGGGTCTTATCCTGGGAATGCAGGTCTGTGGGATCAGGGAATAACAGCAGGGATTCTCCTGGGAATGTGGGTCTGTGGGATCAGGGAATAACACCCAGGTCTTCTCCCAGGAATTGCAGCTCTATGGGATCAGGGAATAACACCAAATCTTATATTGGGAGATGCAGATTGATGGGATCAGGTCTTTTCCTGGGAATTGCAGCTCTATGGGATCAGGGAATAGCACCAGGTCTTATTTGGGAGGTGCAGATTGA
>NW_020937159.1:0-798 GCF_003984885.1 Neopelma chrysocephalum
AAATTCAGAAAATCCAACCCACAGTGGGGGAAATTTGGACCCTGAAAAGTCAAATCCAACCCATGAGGGAGAAATTTGGGCACTGAAAAGACAAGTCCAACTCACGAAGGAGAAATTTGGAAAATCCAACACACAGGAGGGGGAATTTGGACACTGCAAATCCAAATCAAACTCATGGAGGGGGGGTAAATTTGGAAAATCCAACCCATGGGGGGGAGGGGAATTCAGAAAATCCAACCTACAGTGGGGGAAATTTGGACCCTGAAAAGCCAAATCCAAGCCATGAAGGGGAAATTTGGAAAATCCAACACACAGGAGGGGGAATTTGGACACTGAAAAGCCAAATCCAACCCATGAGGGGGAAATTTGGAAAATCCAACACACGGGGGGGGGGGGGGGGAAATTCAGAAAATCCAACCCACAGTGGGGGAAATTTGGACCCTGAAAAGTCAAATCCAACCCATGAGGGAGAAATTTGGGCACTGAAAAGACAAGTCCAACTCACGAAGGAGAAATTTGGAAAATCCAACACACAGGAGGGGGAATTTGGACACTGCAAATCCAAATCAAACTCATGGAGGGGGGGTAAATTTGGAAAATCCAACCCATGGGGGGGAGGGGAATTCAGAAAATCCAACCTACAGTGGGGGAAATTTGGACCCTGAAAAGCCAAATCCAAGCCATGAAGGGGAAATTTGGAAAATCCAACACACAGGAGGGGGAATTTGGACACTGAAAAGCCAAATCCAACCCATGAGGGGGAAATTTGGAAAATCCAACACACGGGGGGGGGGGGGG
>NW_020937160.1:0-704 GCF_003984885.1 Neopelma chrysocephalum
TCCAGGTGGAGGAAAGGGAAAAGTCAGCACTTATTCCCACTAAATCCTGAGGTCCATCCCGTGTTTAGGCACTTCCAGGTGGAGGAAAAGAAAAACTCAGCACTTATTCCCACTAAATCCAGGTAATTCCTGAGCTCCATCCCGTGTTTAGGCACTTCCAGGTGGAGGAAAGGGAAAAGTCTGCAATTATTCCAACTAAATCCAGGTGACTCCTGAGGTCCATCCTGTGTTTAGGCACTTCCAGGTGGACGGAAGGGAAAGGGAGTCACTTTTTCAGGAGAACCTTCACGGGAATCTTGCTTCCACCTCCTCCTTGGGTGGAATTTGAAGAGGAACATTCCTGGCACGAGGTTGTCATTTGGTTTGGTGGCTCCTTCAGATCCAGGAAATGGGATTTATCCCGTTGGACATCAAGGTGGTTGGTCAGCGCTGGATAATCAGGAACAAACTGGTTTTCCCAGCTTTTCCCAGTGCCCAACCTGAGCTGTTTTCCCTGCTCAGTGTGGGAAAATTCCATCCCACAACGAGGGTTAAGAATAAAAAGTTCTTATTTTATTTGAGGCTTTGCCGAGGAGCAACAACAGCCTCCTGGAGAACACAAATCCCTCCATCCACGGTTATTATTATTATTCTGGGAGAGGGAGGCACAGCTGGGAAGGGGGTCTGGGTCTCCTGAAATGGATGGTTGGGCTTCCTAAAATAAA
>NW_020937161.1:0-1076 GCF_003984885.1 Neopelma chrysocephalum
AAACTCCAGATCCAGGCAAGATCCCACCCCTGGGGCTGAATCTCTCTCTCCTGACCATTTTCTCCCCAGTTTTGGTTCCTCTGAGCTCCCTCTGTCCCAGTTCCTGTGGATTTACCTTCCTCTTTTCCCCAGGCAGGAACACAACTTTTGACACTTCCTTCCCTCCCCTCCAAATTCCCAAATTTCCAGATCCACACTCAGCTCTGCCTCACAGAGCTGCGGTGCTGCTGAGTTTAGGATGGAGAGAGAAAATTAAATAAACCCATTTCCAGACCAAAAAAAATGTTCCTCAGTTCAGAATTCCCGGGATCCATCTCCAAAAATTCCAGCTCCCCGCTTGGGAATGGATTTGTGTCTCTCCCACTTCGGGAAGTTCTCCAGGGGACAGCATTTCTAGAGGAATTCTGGCTGTTTCCAAACCTCCAGACAGCCAGGAACGCTCCTGCTCCAGAGGGGCAGGAGGGAATTAATATCCCAGTAGAGAAATCCCGAGGGTTTATCCCTCTGGCTGGAGATCAGCGACATTCCCAACCCGCTGGGCCCCTTTGGGCTGGATTTATTCCCTATAATTTATGGCCAGGTACATCCAGGCACATCCATAAACCCTCCAAGGTTCCTGTTATGTCTGGAGGGCTGGTGGGAGGGATGGCAAAGGCACCTGGAGCAGCTCAAATCCCTGCGTGGTTCCCATGGAATGAAATATTCCTCATTTCCTGCTCCGCACCCAGGGAAGCCTTTCCAGGGTTTTCAAGAGACTCCTGCAAAAACATCTCCCTCTTTTCTCTTCTAACCTTGGAATGTGCCTTTTTTCCCTTCTGTCCATCCATCCATCCCTAAATCTCTGAAAGCCAGCACTTATTCCCACTAAATCTGGGTAATTCCTGGGGTCCATCCCGTGTTTAGGCACTTCCAGGTGGAGGGAAGGGAAAAGCCAGCACTTATTCCCACTAAATCCTGAGGTCCATCCCGTATTTAGGCACTTCCAGGTGGAGGAAAGGGAAAAGTCAGCATTTATTCCCACTAAATCCAGGTAATTCCTGAGGTCCATCCCGTGTTTAGGCACTTCCAGGTGGAGG
>NW_020937162.1:0-920 GCF_003984885.1 Neopelma chrysocephalum
AAACTCCAGATCCAGGCAAGATCCCACCCCTGGGGCTGAATCTCTCTTTCCTGACCATTTTCTCCCCATTTTTGGTTCCTCTGAGCTCCCTCTGTCCCAGTTCCTGTGGATTTACCTTCCTCTTTTCCCCAGGCATGGACACAACTTTTGACACTTCCTTCCCTCCCCTCCAAATTCCCAAATTTCCAGATCCACACCCAGCTCTGCCTCACAGAGCTTGGGGTGCTGCTGATTTTAGGACGGAGAGAGAAATTCAAATAAACCCATTTCCAGACCAAAAAAAATGCTCCTCAGTTCAGAATTCCTGGGATCCATCGACAAAAATTCCAGCTCCCTGCTTGGAAATGGATTTGTGTCTCTCCCACTTTGGGAAGTTCTCCAGGGAACAGCGTTTCTAGAGGAATTCTGGCTGTTTCCAAACCTCCAGCCAGCCAGGAATGCTCCTGATCCAGAGGGGCAGGAGGGAATTAATATCCCAGCAGAGAAATCCCGAGGATTTATCCCTTTGGCCGGAGATCAGCGACATTCCCAACCCGCTGGGCCCCTTTGGGCTGGATTTATTCCCTATAATTTATGGCCAGGTACATCCAGGCACATCCATAAACCCTCCAAGGTTCCTGTTATGTCTGGAGGGCTGGTGGGAGGGATGGCAAAGGCACCTGGAGCAGCTCAAATCCCTGCGTGATTCCCATGGAATGAAATATTCCTCATTTCCTGCTCCGCACCCAGGGAAGCCTTTCCAGGGTTTTCAAGAGACTCCTGCAAAAACATCTCCCTCTTTTCTCTTCTAACCTTGGAATGTGCCTTTTTTCCCTTCTGTCCATCCATCCATCCCTAAATCTCTGAAAGCCAGCACTTATTCCCACTAAATCTGGGTAATTCCTGAGCTCCATCCCGTGTTTAGGCACTTCCAGGTGGAG
>NW_020937163.1:0-864 GCF_003984885.1 Neopelma chrysocephalum
TTATTCCCACTAAATCCAGGTAATTCCTGAGGTCCATCCCATGTTTAGGTACTTCCAGGTGGAGGAAAAGAAAAAGTCAACACTTATTCCCACTAAATCCAGGTAATTCCTGAGGTCCATCCTGTGTTTAGGCACTTCCAAGTGGAGGGAAGGAGAAAGTCAGCACTTATTCCCACTAAATCCTGAGGTCCATCCCATGTTTAGGCACTTCCAGGGGGAGGAAAAGAAAAAGTCAGCACTTATTCCCACTGAATCCAGGTAATTCCTGGGGTCCATCCTGTGTTTAGGCACTTCCAGGTGGACGGAAGGGAAAGGGAGTCACTTTTTCAGGAGAACCTTCACGGGAATCTTGCTTCCACCTCCTCCTTGTGTGGAATTTGAAGAGGAACCTTCCTGGCACGAGGTTGTCATTTGGTTTGGTGGCTCCTTCAGGTCCAGGAGATGGGATTTATCCCGTTGGACATCAAGGTGGTTGGTCAGCGCTGGATAATCAGGAACAAACTGGTTTTCCCAGCTTTTCCCAGTGCCCAACCTGAGCTGTTTTCCCTGCCCAGTGTGGGAAAATTCCATCCCACAACGAGGGTTAAGAATAAAAAGTTCTTATTTTATTTGAGGCTTTGCCGAGGAGCAACAACGGCCTCCTGGAGAACACCAGTCCCTCCATCCAGGGTTATTATTATTATTCTGGGAGTGGGAGGCAGCTCAGGGGGGGTCTGGGCCTCCTGAAATGGATGGTTGGGCTTCCTAAAATAAAGGATTTTCCATGGGGATGGATCAGCAGCTCCTGCCCGGGAAAAGCAACAACGGCCCCAGTTCAGACCCTCCTGGAGAACACAAATCCCTCCATCCAGGGTTATTATTATT
>NW_020937164.1:0-880 GCF_003984885.1 Neopelma chrysocephalum
TCAGGGGCTCTTCCAGAAGAGCCTCTGGTCTCTCCGGAGGCGGCGGCCGCAGAGCCGGAGCTCCCGGATCATCCCGGTGCTCCTGGTCCACGTGGTCTCATCCAAGGGCCCCACGGAGCATCCTGGGAAAAGGGGGGGGTCAGTTGGGGAAGGGGAGGTGACACGGGGACAGGGGGACACAGGGACAGGGGGACAGGGTGACAATTCCCACCTGCCAAGCTCAGGAATTCCAGCCCCCGGTTCCGCTTTTCCAGGGCCCGGAGCAGCATCCACAGGCCCTCGGTGCTGATCCCGGGATTGGCCGAGAGATCCAGGGAAACCAGGGACGGGCAGCACGGGAGGGACCTGGGGAGAGGGTCAGGGGGGTCCCCCCGTTGTCACCCCAATGTCCCCAGGGGGGTTCCAATGTCCCCAAGGGGTCCCATTGTCCCCAAAGGAAGTTCCCACCATTCCCAGTGTCCCGTGTGGGAGCGGGGTCTCCGTTGGGATGGGAAAGGGAAGGATCCTGGTGCCAGGACCCCTCTGTCCCTCCTCTGTCACCCCCAGATGTCCCCAGTGTCCCCTTGACCCCTCCCCTGGCCACCCCATTGTCTCCAAGGGGGTCCCATTGTCCCCAGGGTGTTCCCATCATTCCCAGTATCCCGTGTGGGAGCGGGGTCTCCATTGGGATGGGAAGGAGGATCCTGCTGCCAGGACCCCCCCAGATGTCCCCGGTGTCCCCTTGTCCCCTCCCCTGGCCACCCCCTTGTCCCCAAGGGGGCTCCAATGTCCCCAGGGGGGTTCCCATCATTCCCAGTGTCCCGGGTGGGAGTGGGGTCTCCGTTGGGATGGGAAAGAAGGATCCTGCTGCCAGGACCCCCCCAGATGTCCCCAGGGTCCC
>NW_020937165.1:0-769 GCF_003984885.1 Neopelma chrysocephalum
TCAGGGGCTCTTCCAGAAGAGCCTCTGGTCTCTCCGGAGGCGGCGGCTGCAGAGCCGGAGCTCCCGGATCATCCCGGTGCTCCTGGTCCACGTGGTCTCATCCAAGGGCCCCACGGAGCATCCTGGGAAAAGGGGGGGTCAGTGGGGAAGGGGAGGTGACACGGGGACAGGGGGACAGTGACAGGGGGACAGGGTGACAATTCCCACCTGCCAAGCTCAGGAATTCCAGCCCCCGGCTCCGCTTTTCCAGGGCCCGGAGCAGCATCCACAGGCCCTCGGTGCTGATCCCGGGATTGGCCGAGAGATCCAGGGAAACCAGGGACGGGCAGCACGGGAGGGACCTGGGGAGAGGGTCAGGGGGGTCCCCACGTTGTCACCCCAATGTCCCCAGGGGGGTTCCAATGTCCCCAAGGGGTCCCATTGTCCCCAAAGGAAGTTCCCACCATTCCCAGTGTCCCGTGTGGGAGCGGGGTCTCCGTTGGGATGGGAAGGAGGATCCTGCTGCCAGGACCCCTCTGTCCCTCCTCTGTCACCCCCAGATGTCCCCAGTGTCCCCTTGTCCCCTCCCCTGGCCACCCCCTTGTCCCCCAGAGGGTTCCAATGTCCCCAAGAGGGTCCCATTGTCCCCAGGGGTGTTCCCATCATTCCCATTGTCCCCAAGGGCATTCCCGTCATTCCCAGTGTCCCGTGTGGGAGCGGGGTCTCCATTGGGATGGGAAAGGGGAGGATCCTGCTGCCAGGACCCCCCAGATGTCCCCAGTGTCCCCTT
>NW_020937166.1:0-524 GCF_003984885.1 Neopelma chrysocephalum
GGGGACATGGAATGTTGGGGATAGTGGGACAGGGGGACAGAGGGGACATGGAATGTTGTGGGCACTGGGACAGAGGGGACGTGGGGGACATAGAATGTTGGGGACACTGGGACATAGAATGTTGGGGACACTGGGACATGGAATGTTGGGGACACGGGGACAGAGGGGACGTGGAATGTTGGGGACAGTGGGACAGAGGGGACATGGAATGTTGGGGATAGTGGGACAGGGGGACAGAGGGGACATGGAATGTTTGGGACACGGGGACAGAGGGGACATGGAATGTTGGGGATACTGGAGACATGGAATGTTGGGGACAGTGGGACAGAGGGGACATGGAATGTTGGGGACACTGGGACAGAGGGGACATGGAATGTTGGGGACATGGAATGTTGGGGACAGTGGGACAGAAGGGATATGGAATGTTGGGGACAGTGGGACATGGGGGATGTGGAATGTTGGAGACACTGGGACAGAGGGGACATGGAATGTTGGGGATAGTGGGACAGGGGGACAGAGGGGAC
>NW_020937167.1:0-550 GCF_003984885.1 Neopelma chrysocephalum
TGGGGGTCAGACCATCCCTGATCCCTGGGAATTCCCTGCCCTGGGGGGATCTGAGATTCCCAGGAAACCCCTCTGGGTGACATCAGGGCTGGGAAAGGCTGGGATTGTTCCCTGAGCAGCTCTAGTTGGGCTCAGGAGAGCCTGGAGATGGGCCAGGCTCAGCCAGGACCAGCAGCCCTGATCCCACTGATGGTTTTGGGGGATAAAGGTCTGGAGGAGGACAGGGGGTGGTGATCCCAATTCCAGAGGGAGCCTGGGCCACATGTGGCTCCCAAAAAACCCCGGGGCAGCCCCTGGAGCGGCTCAGCCAAGCCCAAAAGTCCTGATCCCACTGCTGGGTTTGGGGGATAAAGGTCTGGAGGAGGAGCTTGGAGTGGTGGAACAGCCCCAAATCCAGCAGGAATGGGAGTCTGGGACACTTGTGGAAGAAGCTGGGGGTCAGACCATCCCTGATCCCTGGGAATTCCCTGCCCTGGGGGGATCTGAGATTCCCAGGAAACCCCTCTGGGTGACATCAGGGCTGGGAAAGGCTGGGATTGTTCCCTGAGCA
>NW_020937168.1:0-448 GCF_003984885.1 Neopelma chrysocephalum
GATGTTTTCTCCCAATTCCCGAGGGGATGTTTTCTCCCAATTCCCGAGGGGATGTTCTCTCAATTCCCGAGGGGATGTTCTCCCAATTCCTGAGGGGATGTTCTCCCAATTTCCGAGGGGATTTTTTCTCCCAATTCCCGAAGGGATTTTTTTCTCCCAGTTCCCGAAGGGATGTTTTTTCCCAATTCCTGAGGAGTGTTCTCCCAGTTCCCAAGGGCTGTTTTCCCTGTTTCTGAGGGGTTTTTTTCCCACTTCCTGAGGGGTTTTTTTCCCACTTCCTGAGGGTTTTTTTTCCCACTTCCTGAGGGGTTTTTTTCCCAGTTCCTGAGGGGTTTTTTTTCCCACTTCCTGAGGGGTTTTTTTTCCCAGTTCCCGAGGGGATGTTTTCTCCCAGTTCCCGAGGGGATGTTTTCTCCCAATTCCCGAGGGGATGTTTTCTCCCAATTCC
>NW_020937169.1:0-1038 GCF_003984885.1 Neopelma chrysocephalum
TAAATTCAACAGGTGGAATTCCAGGAGTTAAAACCTGGGAGTAAAAATCTGGGAGTTTAATTGAACTATTGGAATCCCACTGGTTAAATTCCAGGAGTTAAATTCCACTGGTAGAATTCCAGGAGTTAAATTCAACAGGTGGAATTCCAGGAGTTCAAACCTGGGAGTAAAAATCTGGGAGTTAAATTGAACTACTGGAATTCCACTGGTTAAAATCTGGGAGTAAAAATCTGGGAGTTAAATTCAACTACTGGAATTCCACTGGTTAAAATCTGGGAGTTAAATTCCAGGAGCTAAATTCCAGGAGTTAAATTCAACAGGTGGAATTCCAGAAGTTGAAACCTGGGAGTAAAAACCTGGGAGTTAAATTCAACTACTGGAATTCCACTGGTTAAATTCTGGGAGTTAAATTCCAATAGTTAAATTCAACAGATGGAATTCCACTAGTTAAAATCTGGGAGTTAAATTCCAGGAGTTAAACTCAACTACTGGAATTCCAGGAGTTAAAACCTGGGAGTAAAAACCTGGGACTTAAATTCAACTACTGGAATTCCACTGGTTAAAATCTGGGAGTTAAATTCCAGGAGTTAAATTCAACAGGTGGAATTCCAGGAGTTCAAACCTGGGAGTAAAAATCTGGGAGTTTAATTGAATTATTGGAATTCCACTGGTTAAATTCTGGGAGTTAAATTCCACTGGTAGAATTCCAGGAGTTAAATTCAACAGGTGGAATTCCAGGAGTTAAAACCTGGGAGTAAAAACCTGGGAGTTAAATTCAACTACTGGAATTCCACTGGTTAAAATCTGGGAGTAAAAATCTGGGAGTTAAATTCAACTTTTGGAATTCCACTGGTTAAATTCTAGGAGTTAAATTCCACTGGTAGAATTCTAGGAGTTAAATTCAACAGGTGGAATTCCAGGAGTTGAAACCTGGGAGTTAAATTCAACTACTGGAATTCCACTGGTTAAATTCTGGGAGTTAAATTCCAGGAGTTAAATTCCAGGAGTTAAATTCAACAGGTGGAATTCCAGGAGTTA
>NW_020937170.1:0-338 GCF_003984885.1 Neopelma chrysocephalum
CAACTTCTTTCCCTGTGTCCCAAGTCAAGCTCTGGAATTCCAAGCTTGGCTCCCTTTTCCTGCTTGTCCCTGTCTCCTGGTGTGTGTGTGAAAGGAATTTTTCAGGATCTTTTGGATTTGTCCCTGGGAGAGGTGGATGGTTCATCCTTCTGACTTTGAATCCTGGGATGGTTTGGGTTGGAAAGGAGCTTAAAAATCATGGAATTCCACCCTCCTGCCATGGGCAGGGACACCTCCCACTATCCCAGGTTGCTCCAAGGCCTGTCCAGGTTGTCCTTGAACATTCCAGGTATTTGGCAGCCACAGCTTCTCTGGGAATTCTATGTGTGGATAGGGGT
>NW_020937171.1:0-413 GCF_003984885.1 Neopelma chrysocephalum
CACCGGGAGCAGAGTTGGAAGGGGTTGGGAGGGACCTTAAAGAGCAATTTCTTTCCCTGTGTCCCAAGTCAAGCTCTGGAATTCCAAGCTTGGCTCCCTTTTCCTGCTTGTCCCTGTCTCCCGGTCTGAGCATGAAAGGAATTTTTCAGGATCTTTTGGATTTGTCCCTGGGAGAGGTGGGTGGTTCATCCTTCTGACTTTGAATCCTGGGATGGTTTGGGTTGGAAAGGAGCTTAAAAATCCTGGAATTCCACCCTCCTGCCATGGGCAGGGACACCTCCCACTATCCCAGGTTGCTCCAAGGCCTGTCCAGGTTGTCCTTGAACATTCCAAGGATTTGGCAGCCACAGCTTCTCTGGGAATTCCATGTGTGGATAGGGGTTGGATTTCCCTCCGGACAAGCGGGAGGGAAG
>NW_020937172.1:0-413 GCF_003984885.1 Neopelma chrysocephalum
CACCGGGAGCAGAGTTGGAAGGGGTTGGGAGGGACCTTAAAGAGCAATTTCTTTCCCTGTGTCCCAAGTCAAGCTCTGGAATTCCAAGCTTGGCTCCCTTTTCCTGCTTGTCCCTGTCTCCCGGTCTGAGCATGAAAGGAATTTTTCAGGATCTTTTGGATTTGTCCCTGGGAGAGGTGGGTGGTTCATCCTTCTGACTTTGAATCCTGGGATGGTTTGGGTTGGAAAGGAGCTTAAAAATCCTGGAATTCCACCCTCCTGCCATGGGCAGGGACACCTCCCACTATCCCAGGTTGCTCCAAGGCCTGTCCAGGTTGTCCTTGAACATTCCAAGGATTTGGCAGCCACAGCTTCTCTGGGAATTCCATGTGTGGATAGGGGTTGGATTTCCCTCCGGACAAGCGGGAGGGAAG
>NW_020937173.1:0-445 GCF_003984885.1 Neopelma chrysocephalum
ATTCCCATGGAATTCCTTTTGCTTGGTGCTGTGTTTTCTGGATTCAGGCTGTGGGTTCAGATGGCTGAATTTTTCAGATGTCCAGGTGGAAGAGCTGCTCCTTCTGGCAGACTCAGAGCTTGGAGGGAACAGCCCAGCACATGATCATCTCATTCCAACACCTTATTCTAGCCCAGGTTGCTCCAAGCCCCATCCAACCTGGCCTTGGACACTTCCAGGGATCCAGGGGCAGCCACAGCTTCTCTGGGCAACCTGTGCGAGGTCCTCCCCACCCTCACAGTAAAGAACAAATCTCTCCCCTCTGTCTCACCTGCCTTCCAACTCCTTGCTTGGTCTGGAGTTACATCTGTCCCATCTTCTCATGTGGGACAACTTTTTTTCAACTCAAAGGTTACTCTTTGATTTTTCTGGGCACCTGAACCCTCCTTTTGTTTTGTTGCCTGGG
>NW_020937174.1:0-3568 GCF_003984885.1 Neopelma chrysocephalum
AGGGCAGGGCAGCCCCCACTAGATGTCAGCACTGACCGAGGGGATTTACCCATTCCCATGTGCCAGCACAGAGCAACTTGGGCTGGGAATTCCTGCGGTTTGGGATTTTTGGGATTGAAATTGTAAGAGACACTAAGGAAAAAGCAACAGCCTGACGTTTCTGGGCAGGGAGGTGACATCTCCCTGGAATACCCTGGATTATCCTCTCCCTGGAATACATTCTAACCAAAACAACTTCCAACTGCAGCCTTAGTTTAAAAAAAAACCAGGCACTCCAGCTCAGCTTCCCACCTCCAACATGGGATTAGAGCCCAGAGACCAAAAGAACAAGGGTTAAATGAGAAGATCCCTTTGCTGTTATGGTTGTGTGATTTTACCTGACTGATATCAGAATGGAAAAGGACATCTGAGGTCACAGGCACACACTTGCTTAAGGGCAGCTTTAATTTCCCCAGCTCCAGTGAAATCTGAAATCATCATCCCAGCCAGGCAGAGCCATTGGAAGAACCAACTTCAGCTCCCTCAAGGCCTTTCCTGTCCTACCCCCACTTTCTGGTTTTCACTTCAAACATTCTTTAGACCACATTAAGAGTGCATAAAATAATTTCTCATTAATAAGTTCTCATTAATTTCTTTACTCTTCAATGTCATTATTTTCATCACAGACATTCACTTTGTCTGCAGTTTTTTATAAAAGCATGCTCCTTTTCTTTACAAAGGGAATGGATAAGAACAGAACATTTCATATGGTGTAATTAGACAGACTCACCTCCTGCTCCTGTTGAAAGATGACAACTCTCCCTCCCTTGTCTCCTGTTGCTAACAACTCTCCAGAATGGTTAAATTCTACTGTAGAAATTATATCCGCTGCAGAAAAACAGAAATAAAACCCCCCAGTTCATAATTCTTCTCATTACCAAGTGACCAAGAAAACTATGATAAGTGTAAAAGAAAATCCATACTTTGATTTAAGGATATTTGTATCATAAAATGCAAATAATTTTTTTTAAAATACAGCAGTCATTTTTTAAACTTTACATTTGAAAAGCAGTTAAGAGTTCACCATACCAGAGTTAAAGGCTCACTGTTCTGCATTACTTGGTTTTTAAAGGTTTTATATCTTGTTATATTTTCTGCTATGACTCTACTTCAGGTGGTATAGACTGTACCAGCACAGAGAAACTGTGCACATAAATATTCCTACCTTTATTTTCCCAATTATTCCTGTTAGAGGATTTAAATACAATCATTACCCACATGATCTTAAAGCAAATTTTTTTTTTTTTTAAGCATTCTATACACATTTGACAACTTAAGGGCAAAAGGTATCAGGGTAGAGAAGTTCAAACATCAGTGTCCAAGGAATGCAAGGAACAAACAGGTACAGAAAATTAGGAAATAAACTCCTCAGTCTCTGAAAAACTAAAGTATTTCTTCTGGATGAGGAAGGTTTGCATGACCCTAAGTATTTTTATCAGTGCTAAAATTAAACAGTGAATATACACAGACAAGAAGAGCAATCCCTAATATCAAACTGAGCAAAAAGGACAAGTTACAATCACAATTCTCATTTCCAAGTGCACACGTTGCCCCTCGTACTCTCCGATACAGAATCAGAAGCCAAATGATTTTTCAAACACCAAATTGCAACACAACAATATAAACCTCATTTCCTGCAGGAGAAAGTACCTGAGAGTTTTTACACACACAAGTCTTCAGGGGACTTTACTCCCACATCAGTCAAATGGAAATAAAGAGTATTTTCTACAGGGTGGTTTCCTTATTCTCCATCTCATAACATTTCATTCACAGCATTTTAGAATTACAAAAGGTTGATATCTGCTCGACTTGGAGCTAAACCACAGCTCCACTGTGCCCTGTTATGTCCTATTAAAGCTTAAAATGCCCCATGGATCACCCCATCCACCTCCTGCTCAAAAACACGGATTTAAATTCCCCAAGAACATGCAGTTAAGGATAAAAATATGATGTCACCTTGCACACAGATAAACCAGGGTCCAGATCTCACACAGAAAAACTTGGATCTGGGGGCACATCCTTTCCCCCCTGCAGGGCAGTGGTTACCTCAGCCAGCCCTTCATTTGTCATGTATTTGTGCCTGAGATAAAGTGATTTATCTCTCATCTGTAAGGCTGCAAAGCACTCAGCTGAAGAGCTGCTATTAAATATGTGCCTTTCACAGGTGAATGAGGCATAAAGAATTAATCAAAGCCAGCAAAGGAGTGAAGTGCAAACCAAAAAATCTCATTTAGACTATTCCACACAATGCAAACCACATCATTGATGGGAAGAGACCTTAAGGAAGTTATCAATTAATTGGAGAAAAACAAGGCAACTGAGCTCTCAGCAGTGAGAAATACATAGAATAATTACCATTGTGAAAAACACAGACACTGAACAAGCTGTGACAGTCTTGGTAAGATGATACAGCAAGTTATCAGCAGATCCAGTGTGACCGTGGGGAAAAAGAGCAAAGGAAAAATTGCCTTAAAAATCTTATATATCTGTCTGGGAATAGATGGATAAATTCATCCTTGTACTTATTTGGTGAAAGTTTCACAAGGTCAAAAGCCTTATGATTAGAACACGCAGCAACAACAGCCAGAAAAGCCTTAAATTAAGGGTGAAATCTCCATTTTCTTAGGTCTGATCATATATATTCTGTATTTACTAATAATACCAGTCTCATATACTGCAGTTATTTGTGGTTATCCCAGCCATTAATGCCTTTTACATTTATTTTAACTGTCAGGATCATCCAAGCTTTCCCCCAGTGATCTCCAAGCTACAGGTCCTGCTTTGTCACAGACTCAACTGCACAAATGAACTTTCTGCACCTCCAAAGAGTCCAACGGGTTCAGTCAGCAGTGCCAAGGTCCTGAAAACTCCCCAGTGCCTGATGGACACCCTGCAGATCATTCAAAGTACCTGGATCAGTTTTAAATTATAAAAAAATACATTCCTTAGCAGCAATTGCAATGGAAAAATATTAATTAGTTTTTAAACTCCAGATAAATCAATCAATCCCACGTGAGCAATCGTGGATTGTTCCCTTTCCAAAATGTCCTAAGGAAGTGACAGAAAACATGTTTTCTGTTGGAGCATTCCCAGAGCAGGGCTGGGATGCTGATTTCACACAGGAATCAGCACTGGAGAGCAAAAGAACTAGTGGTACATCCAAACCCAGTAACTCCCCCTTTGGAATATCACCTTCATTTGGAATACCACATTCCTTTGGAATACCACATTCCCATACCTTGGCCAGAGACAGAGCTGGACATCAAGGCACTGGTGATGAGCTGGGAGGGTTTAATGGTGTTGGAGAACTGACAGGGGAAGCATTTCATGTTCCACAGGGCACTGATTCGCCCGGGGATTCTCATCTCTGTTAAAACTCTCCTTGCCAAAAGAAAAAATCAGTCTTATCCTTCTCTTTTCCACTGGCAACTGTAATTCCTGTAGGATTGTTTCAGTCCTGCAGCACCACGACAACAAAGGAGCATCCCCAGCCCTGCTGCCTCCTCCCTGTGTCCATCCCCAGCCCTGC
>NW_020937175.1:0-3570 GCF_003984885.1 Neopelma chrysocephalum
AGGGCAGGGCAGCCCCCACTAGATGTCAGCACTGACCGAGGGGATTTTACCCATTCCCATGTGCCAGCACAGACCAACCTCTGCTGGGAATTCCTGCGGTTTGGGATTTTTGGGATTGAAATTGTAAGAGACACTCAGGAAAAAGCAACAGCCTGACGTTTCTGGGCAGGGAGGTGACATCTCCCTGGAATACCCTGGATTATCCTCTCCCTGGAATACATTCTAACCAAAACAACTTCCAACTGCAGCCTTAGTTTAAAAAAAACCCAGGCACTCCAGCTCAGCTTCCCACCTCCAATGTGGGATTAGAGCCCAGAGACCAAAAGAACAAGGGTTAAATGAGAAGATCCCTTTGCTGTTATGGTTGTGTGATTTTACCTGACTGATATCAGAATGGAAAAGGACATCTGAGGTCACAGGCACACACTTGCTTAAGGGCAGCTTTTAATTTCCCCAACTCCAGTGAAATCTGAAATCATCATCCCAGCCAGGCAGAGCCATTGGAAGAACCAACTTCAGCTCCCTCAAGGCCTTTCCTGTCCTACCCCCACTTTCTGGTTTTCACTTCAAACATTCTTTAGACCACATTAAGAGTGCATAAAATAATTTCTATCAGTGTCACAAAGTTCTCATTAATTTCTTTACTCTTCAATGTCATTATTTTCATCACAGACATTCACTTTGTCTGCAGTTTTTTATAAAAGCATGCTCCTTTTCTTTAAAAAGGGAATGGATAAGAACAGAACATTTCATATGGTGTAATTAGACAGACTCACCTCCTGCTCCTGTTGAAAGATGACAACTCTCCCTCCCTTGTCTCCTGTTGCTAACAACTCTCCAGAATGGTTAAATTCTACTGTAGAAATTATATCCGCTGCAGAAAAACAGAAATAAACCCCCCCAGTTCATAATTCTTCTCATTACCAAGTGACCAAGAAAACTATGATAAGTGTAAAAGAAAATCCATACTTTGATTTAAGGATATTTGTATCATAAAATGCAAATAATTTCTTTTAAAATACAGCAGTCATTTTTTAAACTTTACATTTGAAAAGCAGATAAGAGTTCACCATACCAGAGTTAAAGGCTCACTGTTCTGCATTACTTGGTTTTTAAAGGTTTTATATCTTGTTATATTTTCTGCTATAACTCTACTTCAGGTGGTATAGACTGTACCAGCACAGAGAAACTGTGCACATAAATATTCCTACCTTTATTTTCCCAGTTATTCCTGATAAAGGATTTTAATACAATCATTACCCACATGATCTTAAAGCAACTTTTTTTTTTTTAAGGATTCTATACACATTTGACAAGTTAAGGGCAAAAGGTATCAGGGTAGAGGAGTTCAAACATCAGTGTCTAAGGAATGCAAGGAACAAACAGGTACAGAAAATCAGGAAATAAACTCATCAGTCTCTGAAAAACTTAAGTATTTTTTCTGGATGAGGAAGGTTTGCATGACCCTAAGTATTTTTATCAGTGCTAAAATTAAACAGTGAATATACACAGACAAGAAGAGCAATCCCTAATATCAAACTGAGCAAAAAGGACAAGTTACAATCACAATTCCCATTTCCACGTGCACACGTTGCCCCTCGTACTCTCCAATACAGAATCAGAAGCCAAATGATTTTTCAAACACCAAATTGCAACACAACAATATAAACCTCATTTCCTGCAGGAGAAAGTACCTGAGAGTTTTTACACACACAAGTCTTCAGGGGACTTTACTCCCACATCAGTCAAATGGAAATAAAGAGTATTTTCTACAGGGTGGTTTCCTTATTCTCCATCTCATAACATTTCATTCACAGCATTATAGAATTACAAAAGGTTGATATCTGCTCGACTTGGAGCTAAACCACAGCTCCACTGTGCCCTGTTATGTCCTATTCAAGCTTAAACTGCCCCATGGATCACCCTATCCTGCTCAAAAACACGGATTTAAATTCCCCAAGAACATACAGTTAAGGATAAAAATATGATGTCACCTTGCACACAGATAAACCAGGGTCCAGATCTCACACAGAAAAACTTGGATTTGGGGGCACATCCTTTCCCCCCTGCAGGGCAGTGGTTACCTCAGCCAGCCCTTCATTTGTCATGTATTTGTGCCCCAGATAAAGTGATTTATCTCTCATCTGTAAGGCTGCAAAGCACTCAGCTGAAGAGCTTGTATTAAATATATGCCTTTCACAGGTGAATGAGGCATAAAGAATTAATCAAAGCCAGCAAAGGAGTGAAGTGCAAACCAAAAAATCTCATTTAGACTATTCCACACAATGCAAACCACATCACTGATGGGAAGAGACCTTAAGGAAGTTATCAATTAATTGGAGAAAAACAAGGCAACTGAGCTCTCAGCAGTGAGAAATACATAGAATAATTAGCATTGTGAAAAACACAGACCCTGAACAAGCTATGACAGTCTTGGTAAGATGATACAGCAAGTTATCAGCAGATCCAATGTGACCGTGGGGAAAAAGAGCAAAGGAAAAATTGCCTTAAAAATCTTATATATCTGTCTGGGAATAGATGGATAAATTCATCCTTGTACTTATTTGGTGAAAGTTTCACAAGGTCAAAAGCCTTATGATTAGAACACACAGCAACAACAGCCAGAAAAGCCTTAAATTAAGGGTGAAATCTCCATTTTCTTAGGTCTGATCATATATATTCTGTATTTACTAATAATACCAGTCTCATATACTGCAGTTATTTGTGGTTATCCCAGCCATTAATGCCTTTTACATTTATTTTAACTTTCAGGATCATCCAAGCTTTCCCCCAGTGATCTCCAAGCTACAGGTCCTGCTTTGTCACAGACTCAACTGCACAAATGAATTTTCAGCACCTCCAAAGGCTCAGTCAGAGGTGCCAAGGTCCTGAAAACTCCCCAGTGCCTGATGGACACCCTGCAGATCATTCCAAGTACTTGGATCAGTTTTAAATTAAAACCAAAATACATTCCTTAGCAGCAATTGCAATGGAAAAATATTAATTAGTTTTTAAACTCCAGATAAATCAATCAATCCCACGTGAGCAATCTTGGATTGTTCCCTTTCCAAAATGTCCTAAGGAAGTGACAGAAAACATGTTTTCTGTTGGAGCATTCCCAGAGCAGGGCTGGGATGCTGATTTCACACAGGAATCAGCACTGGAGAGCAAAAGAACTAGTGGTACATCCAAACCCAGTAACTCCCCCTTTGGAATATCACCTTCCTTTGGAATACCACATTCCTTTGGAATACCACATTCCCATACCTTGGCCAGAGACAGAGCCGGACATCAAGGCACTGGTGATGAGCTGGGAGGGTTTAATGGTATTGGAGAACTGACAGGGGAAGCATTTCATGTTCCACAGGGCACTGATTCGCCCGGGGATTCTCATCTCTGTTAAAACCCTCCTTGCCAAAAGAAAAAATCAGTCTTATCCTTCTCTTTTCCAGTGGTAACTGTAATTCCTGTAGGATTGTTTCAGTCCTTCAGCACCACGACAGCAGGGGAGCATCCCCAGCCTTGCTGCCTCCTCCCTGTGTCCATCCCCAGCCCTGCTGCCTCCTCCCT
>NW_020937176.1:0-1331 GCF_003984885.1 Neopelma chrysocephalum
TATTCCTGTTGGATTCCTTTATTCCTGTTGGATTCCTTTATTCCTGTCTTTGAACAGTATAATCTGCTTTTTCTTCATTTGAACTGGTCACCTTCCCCCTGCACTGGCTCAGTGGCCTCAGGGCCTTACTTAAGCTTTGAGATAAGTGTCTTTCCCCCTTCCCTTTCCCTGTTCCCTTCTTTTAGTTCCTTTGGTTCCTCAAATTCCTGCCTCTGTGTCTACCATGGACAAATCCAGTCGTGCTTGAATCCAGTGAAGTGTCCAATCCTTGCTGGTGGGTCTGATTTTTGTTGGAGCACTTCAAAAGTGAAGATGTCTCATTGAAGGGATACAGAAAAAGCTTAGAGCAGGTTGGGAAAATACAGATGATGTGCAGAAGGAAAAGAAACCTTCACTGGGTTGTAGCTGCTGTGTCTGGGAGAGCTGTCAGGAGCTTTGGATGACTCCAGGCTCTGCCCTGTCTCCATGTGCTGATGGCTCAGGCACCAAACCCTCTCTTGGCAGTTTGAGATTTTGGGGTTCAGTGGCTTAATTTGGCTGTAGAGTTTCATTTCTTCGAGGTCAGGGTACAACTGTGTAGTAGCTCTGTTTTCACAGTGTTTTGCTCAACCTGCTGCAAAACATTTTCCCTCGTAAATGGATTTCAGGTTGTGCAGGTGATTCCCACCCCTCCACCCGTTTGCTTTCAGGTCACTGAAAGCCATTATTTGGAAGTATTTAGTAGTCTCAGAAGTGTTTCTACAACAATAAGTGCTATAAAGGGATATTTAGGTGGGACTAAAGGCCAAATGTATAGATCTGTGCCAAGAAGTATTTGTAAGTGCTGTAGTAACCCCTGAGCTGTGGGACCCAAGTGATGCAAGAGGGAGAAACTTGGTGCAGGTGCACTGCAGGAATGGAGATACACATTTCTGTCCTGGTTTTTGTTTCTGTCACAATCATACCTTCATTTGGTGTGTTTGCTGCTGCCCTGTGGTGCTTTAAAACCTCCACACTCACAGTGTCACGGGGGCATCTTAGTGTCCAAGGTGTCTGGAGGTGCTTGAGGGGAGCAGAGAGACAGAGGTGTGGCAGTGTGACAGCACATCAGGCTATGTCACCGTGTCCCAGGAGGGGGGTGGCATCAGAGAAGGGCTTGTTAGTGGTTCTTTATCTCCCATGCTGCTGCTGGGGAAAAAGGGCATTGACATGAATGCCCCACGTGTCCAGGAGCCATGGGGTGGTGACAGTGGACACTGGAGATCTGCTGCTCCCTTAAATATCTCTCCCCTGTGCTCTGGGCATTGGGAAGGGATGGGTTAGGAGCACTCAGCAGCCTTGGGAAGGGATGG
>NW_020937177.1:0-1399 GCF_003984885.1 Neopelma chrysocephalum
CCTTTATTCCTGTTGGATTCCTTTATTCCTGTTGGATTCCTTTATTCATCTGTCTTTGAACAGTATAATCTGCTTTTTCTTCATTTGAACTGGTCACCTTCCCCCTGTACTGGCTCAGTGGCCTCAGGGCCTTACTTAAGCTTTGAGATAAGTGTCTTTCCCCCTTCCCTTTCCCTGTCCCCTTGTTTTAGTTCCTTTGGTTCCTCAAATTCCTGCCTCAAGTGTCTACTATGGACAAATCCAGTCGTGCTTGAATCCAGTGAAGTGTCCAATCCTTGCTGGTGGGTCTGATTTTTGTTGGAGCACTTCAAAAGTGAAGATGTCTCATTGAAGGGATACAGAAAAAGCTTAGAGCAGGTTGGGAAAATACAGATGATGTGCAGAAGGAAAAGAAACCTTCACTGGGTTGTAGCTGCTGTGCCTGGGAGAGCTGTCAGGAGCTTTGGATGACTCCATGGAAAGCAGATTCTGCCCCGTCTCCATGTGCTGATGGCTCAGGCACCAAACCCTCTCTTGGCAGTTTGAGATTTTGGGGATCAGTGGCTTAATTTGGCTGTAGAGTTCCATTTCTTTGAGGTCAGGGTACAGCTGTGTAGTAGCTCTGTTTTCACAGTGTTTTGCTCAACCTGCTGCAAAACATTTTCCCTCATAAATGGATTTCAGGTTGTGCAGGTGATTCCCACCCCGCCACCCGTTTGCTTTCAGGTCACTGAAAGCCATTATTTGGAAGTATTTAGTAGTCTCAGAAGTGTTTCTACAACAATAAGTGCTATAAAGGGATATTTAGGTGGGACTAAAGGCCAAATGTATAGATCTGTGTGAAGAAGTGTTTGTAAGTGCTGTAGTAACCCCTGAGCTGTGGGACCCAAGTGAGGCAAGAGGGAGAAACTTGGTGCAGGTGCACTGCAGGAATGGAGATACACATTTCTGTCCTGGTTTTTGTTTCTGTCACAATCATACCTTCATTTGGTGTGTTTGCTGCTGCCCTGTGGTGCTTTAAAATCTCTGATCTCGTGGTGTCACAGGGGCATCTTGGTGTCCAAGGTGTCTGGAGGTGCTTGAGGGGAGCAGAGAACCAGAGGTGATGTGCAGGGCAGGGGGAGCTGTGGCAGTGTGACAGCACATCAGGGGGAGCTGTGGCAGTGTGACAGCACATCAGGCTATGTCACCATGTCCCAGGAGGGGGGTGGCATCAAAGAAGGGCTTGTTAATGGTTCTTTATCTCCCATGCTGCTGCTGGGGAAAAAGGGCATTGACATGAATGCCCCACGTGTCCAGGAGCCATGGGGTGGTGACAGTGGACACTGGAGATCTGCTGCTCCCTTAAATATCTCTCCCCTGTGCTCTGGTACTGGGAAGGGATGGGTTAGGAGCACTCAGCAGCCTTGGGAAGGGATGG
>NW_020937178.1:0-3509 GCF_003984885.1 Neopelma chrysocephalum
ACCTTGTTCCATGGGCAGGGATGGATCTTACAAACATGGAATAATTTGGGGTGGATGGACTATAGAAATATGGAAAAATTTGGGCTGGAAGGGATCTTAAAAATTACCTTGTTCCATGGGCAGGGATGGATGAGAAAAACAAGGAATAATTTGAGGTGAAGGGACCTTAAAAATCATCTAATTCCATGGGCAGGGATGGATCTTACAAGTGTGGAATAATGTGGGGTGGATGGATCATAAAAATGTGGAATAATTTGAGGTGGAAGGGACCTTAAAAATCATCTGGTTCCATGGGCAGGGATGGATCATAGAAATATGGAATAATTTGGGGTGGATGGAACATACAAACATGGAATAATTTGGGGTGAAGGGACCTTAAAAATCATGTGATCCATGGGCAGGGATGGATCCATACAAACATGGAATAATTTGGTTCCATGGGCAAGGATGAATCACACAAACATGGAGAAATTTGGGGTAGAAGAGACCCTAAAAATCATCTGGTTCCATGGGCAGGGATGGATCATATAAATATGGAATAATTTGGCGTTGAAGGGACCTTAAAAATCATCTGGTTCAATGGCAGGGATGGATCTTACACACATGGAATAATTTGGGGTGGATGGATCATACAAACATGGAATGATTTGGGGTGGAAGGGATTTTAAAAATCCTCTGGTTCCATGGGCAGGGATGGATCATACAAACATGGAATAATTTGGTTCCATGGGTAAGGATGGGTCATATACACATGGAATAATTTGGGGTGGAGGGATCATACAAATATGGAATAATTTGAGGTGGAAGGGACCTTAAAAATCATCTGGTTCCATGGGCAGGGATGGATCCATACAAACATGGTATAATTCGGGGTGGAAAGGACCTTAAAAATCCTCTGGTTCAATGGGCAGGGATAGATGAGAAAGCCATGGATTAATTTGTGGTGGAAGGGACCTTAAAAACCATCTAATTCCATGGGCAAGGATGGATCATACAAACATGGAGTAATTTGGTTCCATGGGCAGGGATGGAGTTAATTTTCCTCACAGTTGCTGGTCTGGGGCTGTGCTTTGGATTTGTGTTGGGAATAGGATTGATCATTCAGGGATTGTCACAGAGCCAGGGGCTGTTCTGCTCCTCATCCCACTGAAGAGGGGCTGGGGGGGATCAAGGAACTGGGGGGGAAACATCCAGGAATTTGGCTGGAATAGAGTTAATTTTCCTCACAGTTGCTGCTCTGGGGCTGTGCTTTGGATTTGTATTGGGAACAGGATTGATAATGTTGGGATTGTCACAGAGCCAGGGGCTGTTCTGCTCCTCATCCCACCGGAGAGGGGCTTGGGAGGATCAAGGAACATAAAAAAATGTGGAATAAAGGGTGCAGAAAGTGCTGGTTTGGGCTGGGATGAAGTTAATTTTCTTCCCAGTAGCTGGTTTGGAGCTGTGCTTTGGATCTGTGGATTTGTACTGGGATTAGGGTTGATAATTCAGGGATTGTCACAGAGCTGGGGACTGTTCTGCTCCTCATCCCACCAGAGAGGGGCTGGGGAGGATCAAGGAACTGGGGGGGGAAACATCCAGGAATTTGGCTGGAATAGAGTTAATTTTCCTCACAGTTGCTGCTCTGGGGCTGTGCTTTGGATTTGTATTGGGAACAGGATTGATAATGTTGGGATTGTCACAGAGCCAGGGGCTGTTCTGCTCCTCATCCCACCAGAGAGGGGCTGGGAGGGGATCAAGGAATTGGGGGGAGACACATCCAGGAGAGCTGATCCCACCTGATCCAAGGGATGTCCCAATCTACAAGGAATTCTGCTCAGTGCATGGAGCTGGGGAAAAAGGAGGAACTGGGAGATATTTGGAGCGATGGGGTTTGTCTTCCCAAGTCACCCTCCCGCTGCTGAATCCCGACTGTCCTGGGAATGGCTGAGCCCCTGCCTGCCCTGGGAAGTGGGAATGAATTTCCTTTTTGGCTTTTGCTTTCCTGTCTTTCTTTCGAGCCCCAGATTCCCTCCCTTTTATCCCTTTTAACCCATCCCACCCAGGGATTCGCTCCCTCCCAGCTGGATGTGGCCGCGTTTCCCTCTGGGATTAGACCCCAGCACAAGATAATAATTTATAACTTCAAATAACTCAAAAGCAGGCAGATTTTGCATTCCTGCCATCATTATCCTCAGCTACACGGGATTTTTGATTATTTTTTGCACCATCCTGAGAGCTTGTTAGTCCTGCTTTGACACCTGTGCTGTTAAATTCGAGAGCAGGAATTGATTGCTTTTATTTAATTAATTGCTTTTATTTAATTAATTGCTTTTATTTAATTGATTGCTTTTATTCAGACCTGCTCCTCACCCAGACGATTTCTCTTTGTCAGGCCGTGCAGTGCATTAAAAACCCGGGATTTTCCACAAACTCTCGCTTTAGTGGGAGTCATTTTCCAACAGAACCTGTGATGGCAGATGGGTAAAATTGAGGGAATAATTGAGGGAATATTCCCGGGAACGGGGCCGGGCGCTTTTCCGCGGGTTTTGAAATTCGGATTCTTTGCCCGAGGGCATCATCAGGACCTCTTGACTTCAGCTTTGTTATTTTAATTCTTTGGGGACTCTGCGCATTCTGGAAAAGCCCAAACCAGCCAAGGCCCAAAAAGCAGAAGGAAACGAACCTGGAAAACCGGGAAATGTTCCGCCCTCATCCCAAGCAGGGGAGCGAGGACAAAACCGAGCGTTTCGTCTCCCTGCAAAGCTCAGATCCCGCTTTTTTTATCCCAATTTAAATATTTGGAATTATTGGAATTATTTGGCTTTCTCCTGGCAGGGCACAGAAGAGCAGCTGCCTGTTTTTTGACCCCACAGCCCAATTTTTCCCAGTGTCCTTCCCCTCCCTGCAAATGTTTTAGGATAATCCCAGAAATAACGACTTTATCCCACAAATAATAACTTTATCCCACACAGACACAAAGCTTTGCTTTCAGTGCTGTTGCTGCTGCAGTTAATTCCACCTGAGGGTAAAAATTTAGGGACTCTTTGGGATGGTTTCTCGCCGTGGGTATCAAAGCAAACACCCAAAATCTTGAGGGTAAAAATTTATGGACTTGTGGGATCTTTTCTCGTTGTGGGTCCCAAATGCCTGGACAGGAACAGGTAGTAAGAAGAGTCCTGTTATTTATGGACTATGTTTGATGAGGTGTTGAATAGACTTTTGCCCCTCTGCAAAACACTGAATTTAATCCTGCATTATATGGATTTTTTCTATATTTTACATAGATTTTTTTCTAGGCTTTATATGGATATTTTCTATGCTTTCTATGGATATTTTCCTATGCTTTATATAGATTTTTTCTATGCTTTCAATGGATTTTTTCGATGCTTTATATGGATTTTTCTGTGCTTTATATGGATTTTTTCTATATTTTATATAGATTTTTTTCTAGGCTTTATATGGATTTTTTTCTATGCTTTGTATGGATATTTTCCTATGCTTTATATGGATTTTTTCTATGCTTTATA
>NW_020937179.1:0-301 GCF_003984885.1 Neopelma chrysocephalum
ACCTTGTTCCATGGGCAGGGATGGATCTTACAAACATGGAATAATTTCGGGTGGATGAATCATAGAAATATGGAATAATTTGGGCTGGAAGGGACCCTAAAAATTACCTTGTTCCATGGGCAGGGATGGATGAGAAAAACAAGGAATAATTTGAGGTGAAGGGACCTTAAAAATCATGTGCTTCCATGGTCAGGGATGGATCCAAACAAATATGGAATAATTTGGTTCCATGGGCAAGGATGGATCTTACAAACATGGGATAATATGGGGTAGAAGGGACCTTAAAAATCACCTTGTTCCA
>NW_020937180.1:0-1731 GCF_003984885.1 Neopelma chrysocephalum
GGATAATATGGGGTAGAAGGGACCTTAAAAATCACCTTGTTCCATGGACATAGATGGATCATAGAGATATGGAATAATTTGGTTCCATGGGCAGGGATGGATCTTACAAATATGGAATAATTTGGTTCCATGGGGTTTGTCTTCCCAAGTCACCCTCACCCTGCTGGATCCCAACTGTTCTGGGAATGGCTGAGTCCCTGCCTGCCCTGGGAAGTGGGAATGAATTCCCTGTTTGGCTTTTGCTTTCCTGTCTTTCTCTCAACCCCCAGATTCCCTCCCTTTTATCCTGATTCTCTCCCCATCCCACCCAGGGATTTGCTCCCTCCCAGCTGGATGTGGCCGTTCTTCCCTCTGGGATTAGACCCCAGCACAAGATAATAATTTATAACTTCAAATAACTCAAAAGCAGGCAGATTTTGCATTCCTGCCATCATTATCCTCAGCTACACGGGATTTTTGATTATTTTTTGCACCATCCTGAGAGTTTGTTAGTCCTGCTTTGACACCTGTGCTGTTAAATTCGAGAGCAGGAATTGATTGCTTTTATTTAATTAATTGCTTTTATTTAATTGATTGCTTTTATTTAATGGATTGCTTTTATTCAGACCTGCTCCTCACCCAGACGATTTCTCTTTGTCAGGCCGTGCAGTGCATTAAAAACCCGGGATTTTCCACAAACTCTGGCTTTAGTGGGAGTCATTTTCCAACAGAACCTGTGATGGCAGATGGGTAAAATTGAGGGAATAATTGAGGGAATATTCCCGGGAACGGGGCCGGGCGCTTTTCCGCGGGTTTTGAAATTCGGATTCTTTGCCCGAGGGCATCATCAGGACCTCTTGACTTCAGCTTTGTTATTTTAATTCTTTGGGGACTCTGTGCATTCTGGAAAAGCCCAAACCAGCCAAGGCCCAAAAAGCAGAAGGAAACGAACCTGGAAAACCGGGAGATGTTCCGCCCTCATCCCAAGCAGGGGAGCGAGGACAAAACCGAGCGTTTCGTCTCCCTGCAAAGCTCAGATCCCGCTTTTTTTATCCCAATTTAAATATTTGGAATTATTGGAATTATTTGGCTTTCTCCTGGCAGGGCACAGAAGAGCAGCTGCCTGTTTTTTGGCCCCACAGCCCAATTTTCCACAGTGTCCTTCCCCTCCCTGCAAATGTTTTAGGATAATCCCAGAAATAACGACTTTATCCCACAAATAATAACTTTATCCCCACACAGACACAAAGCTTTGCTTTCAGTGCTGTTGCCGCTGCAGTTAATTCCACCTGAGGGTAAAAATTTATGGACTCTTTGGGATGGTTTCTTGCAGTGGGTATCAAAGCAAACACCCAAAATCTTGAGGGTAAAAATTTATGGGCTTGTAGGATCTTTTCTCGTTGTGGGTCCCAAATGCCTGGACAGGAACAGGTAGTAAGAAGAGTCCTGTTATTTATGAACTATGTTTGATGAGGTGTTGAATAGACTTTTGCCCCTCTGCAAAACACTGAATTTAATCCTGCATTATATGTATTTTTTCTATATTTTATATAGATTTTTTTCTAGGCTTTATATGGATTTTTTCTATGCTTTCAATGGATTTTTTCTATGCTTTATATGGATTTTTCTGTGCTTTATATGGATTTTTTTCTATGCTTTGTATGGATATTTTCCTATGCTTTATATAGATTTTTTCTATGCTTTCTATGGATATTTTCCTATGCTTTATATGGATTTTTTCTATGCTTTATA
>NW_020937181.1:0-382 GCF_003984885.1 Neopelma chrysocephalum
GACCTGTCCTCACTAAAACAGGATCTATCCTCACTGAAACCAGACCTGTCCTCACTAAAACCAGATCTATCCTCACTGAAACCAGACCTATCCTGTCTAAAAGCAGGTCTGGAGTCCCCAAAACCAGACCTCTCATTCCCAAAACCAGACCTCTCATCCCCCAAAACAGCCCTAACATCCCTAAATCCAGGTTTATCCTCCCTAAAACCAGATTTATCCTCCCTAAAACCAGAGCTCTCATCCCCTAAACCAGCCCTAACACCCCTTAATCCAGATTTATCCTCCCTAAATGAGACATAACACCCCTAAAACCTCTCCCTAGATGAGACCGAGCCCCCCTAAAACCAGACTTATCCCCCCTAAATGAGACATAACACCCCTA
>NW_020937182.1:0-335 GCF_003984885.1 Neopelma chrysocephalum
GTCCTCACTAAAACTGGATCTATCCTCACTGAAACCAGACCTATCCTGTCTAAAAGCAGGTCTGGAGTCCCCAAAACCAGACCTCTCATTCCCAAAACCAGACCTCTCATCCCCCAAAACAGCCCTAACATCCCTAAATCCAGGTTTATCCTCCCTAAAACCAGATTTATCCTCCCTAAAACCAGAGCTCTCATCCCCAAAACCAGCCCCAACATCCCTAAATCCAGATTTATCCTCCCTAAATGAGACATAACACCCCTAAAACCTCTCCCTAGATGAGACCGAGCACCCCTAAAACCAGACTTATCCCCCCTAAATGAGACATAACACCCCTA
>NW_020937183.1:0-509 GCF_003984885.1 Neopelma chrysocephalum
AGAGTCCAGAGAGCAGTTGCCTCCCTGTGCCAGGAAGTGTTGCCATGAGGCACAAAAAGAGATTTTTCCTCTTGACCTTTGCCAGCCCCACAAAGGCTGATGGTTGGTGATGCTAAAGGCAAACCTGAATTATTGTTCAGAAAAAGAGAAGTCCCTGGGGATGATTCCTGGTGGATAATGGTGGTGTTTACTCAAGGAAACGGGGCAATCACCGAGGTTGTTTTTGGGGCAATCACCGAGGTTGTTTTTGGGGCAATCACCGAGGTTGTTTTTGGGGCAATCACCGAGGTTGTTTTTGTTGGGTGCCATCGTTTTTACAAGGAGCAGCTGATGTTTCTGTCTTGGGGAGTCTGAACTTGCTGGATTTTCAGACCCTTGAGGAGAAAAAGCTACCAGTGGGTCCCCTCTCTTAAGGTGGGATTTTCCCCCTGCAGGAAATTAGATCTCAGCATTTAGAAGAGGAGAGTCCAGAGAGCAGTTGCCTCCCTGTGCCAGGAAGTGTTGCCATG
>NW_020937184.1:0-303 GCF_003984885.1 Neopelma chrysocephalum
CTCCAGGAGGGTCCCCCGAACCCCCTCCCAACCCTTTTCCCACCCCAAGAAGGTCCCCTGAACCCCCTTCCCACCCCAAGAGGGTGCCCTGAACCCTCTTCCACTCCAGGAGGGTCCCCTAAGCCCCTTTCCCACACCAGGAGGGTCCCCTGAACCCTTTTCTCACCCCAAGAGGGTCCCTAAGCCCCCTTCCCACCCCAAGAGGGTGCCCTGAACCCCTTTTCCACCCCAGAAGAGTCCCTACATCCCCTTCTCACTCCAGGAGGGTCCCCCGAACCCCCTCCCAACCCTTTTCCCACCCCA
>NW_020937185.1:0-716 GCF_003984885.1 Neopelma chrysocephalum
TTTCCTGCCGCACCAGTGGAGACTGGGAGGGACTGGTTTGAACTGGGGGATCCTTGTGGGATCTGGTGACTCCTGCTCTGCCCCGACAGGGTCATTATACCCCAGCAGGGTCATTACATCCCATTATTTATCCACGGCTCTGGTGATTTTTGGGATCCTCCGTCCCCTTTTATTGTCCCGGGTTTCCTCCTGCACCAGTGGGGACTGGGAGGGACTGGTTTGAACTGGGGGATCCCAGTAGTTCCCACTGTGTCTCAGCAGGGTCATTACACCCCATTATTTATCCACGGCTCCGGTGATTTTTGGGATCCGCCGGCCGCTGTTTATTATCCCGCTTTCCTCCCGCACCAGTGGGGACTGGGAGGGACTGGTTTGGACTGGGGGATCCTGGTAGTTCCCACTCTGTCCCAGCAGGGTCATTACACCCCATTATTTATCCACGGCTCCGGTGATTTTTGGGATCCTCCGTCCCCTTTTATTGTCCCGGGTTTCCTCCTGCACCAGTGGGGACTGGGAGGGACTGGGAGGGACTGGTTTGAACTGGGGGATTCCAGTGGGATCTGGTGGCTCCCGCTCTGCCCCAGCAGGGTCATTACATCCCATTATTTATCCACGGCTCCGGTGATTTTTGGGATCTGCTGCCCCCCATTTATTGTCCCGGCTTTCCTGCTGCACCAGTGGGGACTGGGAGGGACTGGGAGGGACTGGTTTGAACT
>NW_020937186.1:0-445 GCF_003984885.1 Neopelma chrysocephalum
CATCCCAAAAGAAACCCCTGAATGGAAACGGTTTGAAGGGAAAAAAAAGCTGCTCCAGCCACAAAAAACCCTCCCAAATGTGGGATAAAAGGCCCAATTTTCTTGGGGGATTTTCTTCCTTCCTGCACTTCAAAGCTCATTGTGATCCCTTCCTTTTTTTTTCCCCCAAGGATATCCAGCCCCAATTCCAGACCCTGCTTCCCTCGGCCAAATCCGTCCTCTGGAGAAAAGGAATTCAGTTTGATTTTGTTTAAAAAGGGAAATAATTATGATTTTAAAGGTTTTAATGAAGAAATAAAGCCCAGGCACAGCCCGGGCCCTTCCCTGTCCATCCCACATTCCCATCCCTGCCTATCCCAGATTCCCATCCCAGATTCCCATCCCTCCTCATTCCAGACTCCCATCCCTGCCCATCCCAGATTCCCATCCCAGATTCCCATCCCAG
>NW_020937187.1:0-591 GCF_003984885.1 Neopelma chrysocephalum
CATCCCAAAAGAAACCCCTGAATGGAAACGGTTTGAAGGGAAAAAAAGCTGCTCCGGCCACAAAAAACCCTCCCAAATGTGGGATAAAAGGCCCAATTTTCTTGGGGGATTTTCTTCCTTCCTGCACTTCAAAGCTCATTGTGATCCCTTCCTTTTTTTTTCCCCCAAGGATATCCAGCCCCAATTCCAGACCCTGCTTCCCTCGGCCAAATCCGTCCTCTGGAGAAAAAGAATTCAGTTTGATTTTGTTTGAAAAGGAAAATAATTATAATTTTAAAGGTTTTAATGAAGAAATAAAGCCCAGGCACAGCCCGGGCCCTTCCCTGCCCATCCCAGATTCCCAACCCAGATTCCCATCCCTGCCCATCCCAGATTCCCATTCCTACCTATCCCAGACTCCCATCCCTGCCCATTCCAGACTCCCATCCCTGCCAATCCCAGATTCCCATCCCTGTCCCTCCCCGATTCCCATCCCTGCCTATCCCAGACTCCCACCCCTGCCCATCCCAGATTCCCACCCCAGATTCCCATCCCAGATTCCCACCCCAGATTCCCATCCCTGCCAATCCCAGACTTCCATCCCTGCCCATC
>NW_020937188.1:0-494 GCF_003984885.1 Neopelma chrysocephalum
GGATGCATATTCTCCTGGATAATGTTCTCCTGGGATGGATGTTCTCCTGGATGCATCTTTTCCTGGCTATGTGTTTTCCTGGATGGATGTTCTCCTGGGATGCATGTTCTCCTGGATGCATGTTCTCCTGGGATGCATGTTTTCCTGGGATGCATGTTCTCCTGGGATGGATGTTCTCCTGGGATGCATGTTCTCCTGGGATGCATGTTTTCCTGGGATGGATGTTCTCCTGGATGCATGTTCTCCTGGGATGCTTGTTCTCCTGGATGATGTTTTCCTGGATGGATGTTCTCCTGGATACATGTTTTCCTGGCTATGTGTTCTCCTGGATGCATGTTCTCCTGGATGCATGTTCTCCTGGGATGCATGTTCTCTTGGATGCATGTTCTCCTGGATGCGTGTTTTCCTGGGATGCATATTCTCCTGGATAATGTTCTCCTGGGATGGATGTTCTCCTGGATGCATCTTTTCCTGGCTATGTGTTTTCCTGGATG
>NW_020937189.1:0-380 GCF_003984885.1 Neopelma chrysocephalum
CGGGAAAGGAGACCCTGGAGACCTCCCAAGAGCTCCCGGAGGGAAAGGAGACCTTGGAGACCTCCCGGGAGTGGATCCAGGGCCATCAGAGGCTCCAGGAGCCAGAGCCGGAGCTCCCGGTGGGAAAGGAGACCCTGGAGACCTCCTGGGAGCTCCTGGAGCGAAAGGAGACCTGGGAGACCTCCCCAGAGCTCCCAGTGGGAAAGGAGACCTTGGAGACCTCCTGGGAACTCCCAGTGGGAAAGAAGACCCTGGAGATGTCCCGGGAGCTCCTGGTGGGAAAGGAGACCCCAGAGACCTCGCTGGAGCGGATCCAGGGCCATCAGAGGCTCCGGGAGCTGGAGCCAGAGCTCCCAGTGGGAAAGGAGACCCTGGAGACC
>NW_020937190.1:0-697 GCF_003984885.1 Neopelma chrysocephalum
AGGAAGAGTCTGGGATCCCAAATCCCCAAACCCACTGTTCCAAACTGGGAATTTATCCCTTGGGAATCCCGGCCTGGATCTGTCCAACCAATCCCACCTTCTCCCTGTGCTCCAGAGCTCCAACCCCGCCCCTGGAATGTGGCCCTGGAGCCACGGGCACCCACTTGCTGCGGAAGTTGTCCATGGTGCCGAGCACCTTTTCCAGCTCCCGCTCCAGGTTTTCCTGCTCCAAGCTCAGGGCCTTCCTCTCCTGGCTCATCCTGCCCATGAACTGCTCGTAGATGGCCCGGACGTCCGCGTCCGACTGGGAATTGTCCTGCTCCTTCAGGAAGTTCCACCTCGTGGTCAGCACCTTGTTCTGCTGCTCCAGGTTCTGCACCTGCGGGAGAGGAGCCAGAGCCGTCACACAACGGGAGCTGGAGTAGGAATTCCCGGTGGGAAAGGAGACCCTGGAGACCTCCCAGGAGTGGATCCAGGGCCGTCAGAGCACCAGGAGCCGGAGCAGGAATTCCCAGTGGGAAAGGAGACCCTGGAGACCTCCCAGGAGCTCCCCGTGGGAAATGAGACCCTGGAGACCTCCCAGGAGCTCCATGCAGGAAATGAAACCCCAGAGACCTCCCAAGAGTGGATCCAGGGCCATCAGAGGCTCTGGGAGCTGGAGCCAGAGCTCCCAGTGGGAAAGGAGACCCTGGAGACC
>NW_020937191.1:0-1135 GCF_003984885.1 Neopelma chrysocephalum
AGGAAGAGTCTGGGATCCCAAATCCCCAAACCCACTGTTCCAAACTGTGAATTTATCCCTTGGGAATCCCGGCCTGGATCTGTCCAACCAATCCCACCTTCTCCCTGTGCTCCAGAGCTCCAACCCCGCCCCTGGAATGTGGCCCTGGAGCCACGGGCACCCACTTGCTGCGGAAGTTGTCCATGGTGCCGAGCACCTTTTCCAGCTCCCGCTCCAGGTTTTCCTGCTCCAAGCTCAGGGCCTTCCTCTCCTGGCTCATCCTGCCCATGAACTGCTCGTAGATGGCCTGGACGTCGGCATCCGACTGGGAATTGTCCTGCTCCTTCAGGAAGTTCCACCTCGTGGTCAGCACCTTGTTCTGCTGCTCCAGGTTCTGCACCTGCGGGAGAGGAGCCGGAGCCGTCACACACCGGGAGCTGGAGCAGGAATTCCCGGTGGGAAAGGAGACCCCAGAGACCTCCCAGGAGTGGATCTGGGGCTGTCAGAGGCTCTGGGAGCTGGAGCAGGAATTCCTGGTGGGAAAGGAGACCCTCGAGACCTCCCAGGAGTGGATCTGGGGCTGTCAGACACCGGGAGCTGGAGCAGGAATTCCCGGTGGGAAAGGAGACCCTGGAGACCTCCCAAGAGTGGATCCAGGGCCATCAGAGGCTCTGGGAGCTGGAGCTCCCAGTGGGAAAGGAGACCCTGGAGACCTCCCCGGAGCTCCTGGTGGGAAAGGAGATCGTGGAGACCTCTCGGGAGTGGATCCAGGGCCATCAGAGGCTCCGGGAGCCGGAGCTCCAGGTGAGAAAGGAGACCCTGGAGACCTCCTGGGAGTTCCCGGTGGGAAAGGAGATTGTGGAGACCTCCCAGGAGCTCCCGGCAGGAAATGAGTCCCTGGAGAGCTCCTGGGAGTGGATCCAGGGCCGTCAGAGGCTCCAGGAGCCGGAGCCAGAGCTCCCAGTGGGAAAGGAGACCCTGGAGACCTCCTGGGAGCTCCCGGTGGGAAAGAAGACCCTGGAGACCTCCTGGGAGCTCCCGGTGGGAAAGGAGACCTGGGAGACCTCCTGGGAGTGGATCCAGGGCCATCAGAGGCTCCGGGACCCAGGGCCAGAGCTCCCAGTGGGAAAGGAGACCCTGGAGACCTCCTGGGAGC
>NW_020937192.1:0-627 GCF_003984885.1 Neopelma chrysocephalum
CAGGGAGGATCCTGGTGGAAGCGCCGGGCTCCGAGGTTGTGTGGCCTAAATGAGGTGGGTTTGTGATCCAGCTGAGGGAAATCCACCCAGAGATATCCCCAAATATTCCCAAAATATCCCAAAATATCCCCAAATATCCCCAAATATCCCTAATATGTGCTAACCCTGCTTTGTTGTGCTCCCTAAGCCGGGCCCAGCTGTGCTGCAGTGGGGTTTAAGGCGGGTTTAAAGGTTTGCCTTGGTGGGTGAAGGTGATTTATTTTCCGGGTTGCAGGGAAGGCAAAGAGTGCAGGGAATATCCAAGGAATGCTTTGGATCCCTGGTGGACTCTCCAACATCCGTGTTTTGCTCCAGGATCCCCAATTTTTAGGTTTAAACCTGATGTCTGAAGGTATTTTAGGATATTCCAGTAAAACTGCGCCGAGTTATCAGTGAAAAGAAGGATCTTTTCCACCTTTGTATTCCCTTTTTTTTGTGAGCATTGTGGAACTCCGAGGCTGGAAAATCAGGAGGGAAAAGGCCTGAAGTTTTCAGGCCGTGGAACTGTGGGAAAAATCCTGGATGAGGGGGGCTTTGTGTGCAGGGAGGATCCTGGTGGAAGCGCCGGGCTCCGAGGTTGTGTGGCCT
>NW_020937193.1:0-1124 GCF_003984885.1 Neopelma chrysocephalum
AAGTGGGAATTTTTGGGATTGAGAGTTGGTTTGGTGCCTTTGGAGGGCAAAATTCCCAGTTTTAGGGAGGAAAAGTGGGAATTCCAGGGAATAAGAGGTTGGTTTGGTGCCTTTGGAGGGAAAAATTCCCATTTTTGGGGAGGAAAGGTGGGAATTTCCGGGATTGGAGGTTGGTTTGGTGCATCCTGAGGGAGAAATTCCTGGTTTTGGGGAAGGAAAATTGGGAATTTCTGGGATTGGAGGTTGGTTTGGTGCCTTTGGAGGGAAAAATTCCCATTTTTAGGGAAAAGAGGTGGGAATTTCCGGGATTGGAGGTGGCTTTGGTGCCTTTTGCTGCTCCCTGTTATTCCAGAGGATCTGATTCCCTTGATCCCTGTTATTCCTTGAATGTTGTCCTTGACCCTGGGAATTCATTGGGAATGTTGTTTTTGACCCCGGGAATTCATTGGGAATGGTGTCCTTGGACACGGGAATTCCTTGGGAATGTTGTCTTTACCTTGGGAATTCATTGGGAATGTTGTTCTTGCACCTGGGAATTCACTGGGAATGTTGACCCTCAAAATTCATTGGGAATGTTGTCCTTGACCCTGGGAATTCACTGGGAATGTTTTCCCTGCAGAGCCTTTGGGACTAAAAACTGGGAATTCATTGGGAATGTTGTCCTTAAACCTGGGAATTCATTGGGAATGTTGTCCTTGATCCCAGGAATTCCCTGGGAATGTTGACCCCAGGAATTAATGGAATGTTTTCCCTGTAGAGCCTTTGGAACTAAAAACCAGGAATTCCTTGGGAATGTCATCTTTGAATGTGGGAATTCATTGGGAATGTCGTCCTTGAACCTGGGAATTCACTGGGAATGTTGTCCTTGACCCAGGGATTCAGTGGGAATGTTGACCCCGGGAATTCATTGGAAATGGTGTCCTTGGACACAGGAATTCCTTGGGAATGTTGTCCTTGACCCTGAGAATTCCTTGGGAATGTTGATCCCGGGAACTGATGGAATGTTTTCCCTGCAGAGCCTTTGGGACTAAAAACTGGGAATTCATTGGGAATGTCGTCCTTGAACCTGGGAATTCATTGGGAATGTTGTCCTTGACCCCGGGAATTTATTGGGAATGTTGTCC
>NW_020937194.1:0-806 GCF_003984885.1 Neopelma chrysocephalum
GATTGGAGGTTGGTTTGGTGCCTTTGGAAGGGGAAATTCCCAGTTTTGGGGAGGAAACGTGGGAATTTCCAGGATTGGAGGTTGGTTTGGTGCATCCTGAGGGGAAAAATTCCCAGTTTTAGGGAAAAGAGGTGGGAATTTCCAGGATTGGAGGTTGGTTTGGTGCTTTTGGAGGAAAAATTCCCGATTTTGGGAGGAAAAGTGGGAATTTCCGGGATTGGAGGTGGCTTTGGTGCCTTTTGCTGCTCCCTGTTATTCCAGAGGATCTGATTCCCTTGATCCCTGTTATTCCTTGAATGTTGTCCTTGACCCTGGGAATTCATTGGGAATGTTGTTTTTGACCCCGGGAATTCATTGGGAATGGTGTCCTTGACCCTGGGAATTCACTGGGAATGTTGACCCTCAGAATTCATTGGGAATGTTGTCCTTGGACACGGGAATTCCTTGGGAATGTTGTCTTTACCTTGGGAATTCATTGGGAATGTTGTCCTTGACCCTGGGAATTCACTGGGAATGTTTTCCCTGCAGAGCCTTTGGGACTAAAAACCGGGAATTCATTGGGAATGTTGTCCTTAAACCTGGGAATTCATTGGGAATGTTGTCCTTGATCCCAGGAATTCCCTGGGAATGTTGATCCCAGGAACTGATGGAATGTTTTCCGTGCAGAGCCTTTGGGACTAAAAACTGGGAATTCCTTGGGAATGTCGTCCTTGAATGCAGGAATTCATTGTGAATGTCGTCCTTGAACCTGGGAATTCCTTGGGAATGTTGTCCTTGACCCCGGGAATTTATTGGGAATGTTGTCC
>NW_020937195.1:0-466 GCF_003984885.1 Neopelma chrysocephalum
TTTTGGGATGGATCCTGATAGATCCCAAATATCTGATTTATATCTTAATTTGGGACATATCTTGTATTGGGATGGATCTTGATGGATCCCAAATACCTGATTTATATCTTATTTTGGGATGTATCTTATTTTGGGATGTACCCTGATATATACCAAATATCCCATTTATATCTTATTTTGGGATGTATCCTGATAGATCCCAAATATCCCATTTCTATCTTATTTTTGGATGTATCTTATTTTGGGATGCATCCTGATAGATCCCAAATATCCCATCTCATTTATATCTTATTTTGGAATGTATCCTGATAGATCCCAAATATCCCATTTAGATCTTATTTTGGGATATATCCTGATATATCCCAAATATCTGATCTATATCTTATTTTGGGACGCATCTTGATATATCCCAAAAATCGGATTTATATCTTATTTTGGGATGTATCTTATTTTGGGATGGATCCTG
>NW_020937196.1:0-345 GCF_003984885.1 Neopelma chrysocephalum
TCCTACATAGGAATAAACCAAAAATCCAAGCAAGCAGTAACTGAGTACACAAATTCCTGCAGCTGGAGGTGTGTTGGGGAGGGAGGTGGCTCGTGGGTGAGTGGGACACGGGAGTGAGGAGGAGATTTGTGTGACACGGGGTGAAAATGTCCTCCCTTTTTCAGACAGGGTGTTCTGTGCAACAGAAGTTCTGCTCAGACACAAGAGTTTGGCCAAAAAGAAAATAAATTTCTCAAGGGTGTTCAGTTGTCTCTTCACCTGGAGGGGAGTGGAGGAAAATTCCTTTTGGAATGCAGCCACGTCCTCAGCCTGCTTTGTGCTGCTGGAGTGGGAGATGCATAAATA
>NW_020937197.1:0-328 GCF_003984885.1 Neopelma chrysocephalum
TCCTACATAGGAATAAACCAAAAATCCAAGCAAGCAGTAACTGAGTAAACAAATTCCTGCAGCTGGAGGTGTCTTGGGGAGGGAGGTGGTTCGTGGGTGAGTGGGACACGGGAGTGAGGAGGAGATTTGTGTGACACGGGGTAAAAACGTCCTCCCTTTTTCAGACAGGGTGTTCTGTGCAACAGAGATTCTGCTCAGAGACAAGAGTTTGGCCAAAAAAAAAAAAGTTGTCTGTTCACCTGGAGGGGAGTGGAGGAAATTCCTTTTGGAATGCAGCCACATCCTCAGCCTGCTTTGTGCTGCTGGAGTGGGAGATGCATAAATACGG
>NW_020937198.1:0-318 GCF_003984885.1 Neopelma chrysocephalum
ACTGTGACCACCACTCTTGACCAGTGACCACCACTCTTAACCAGACTGAGACCACCCCTCTTAACCAGACTGTGGCCACCACTCTTGACCAGTGATCACCACTCTTGACCAGTGACCACCACTCTTGACCAGTGACCACCCCTCAGGATATCAGGGAGGTTTTAGGGCCCCTCGACCTTGCAAGGCTCTGTTTTATTTCTTTATGGGGCCGTAATTAAATTTTACAACCCTTTTATTTTATTTTGACGCAATCACCGTTCGTTTCACCAATCCCAATTATTTATTTATCACACGACCAATACCAGCAAACGATGGAGA
>NW_020937199.1:0-477 GCF_003984885.1 Neopelma chrysocephalum
ACCACCACTCTTAACCAGACTGAGACCACCACTCTTGACCAGTGACCGCCACTCTTGACCAGACTGAGACCACCACTCTTGACCAGTGACCACCACTCTTGACCAGACTGTGACCACCACTCTTGACCAGACTGTGACCACCACTTTCAAACAGACTGTGACCACCACTCTTGACCAGTGACCACCACTCTTGACCAGACTGAGACCACCACTTTCCAACCACACTGAGACCACCCCTCTTAACCAGACTGTGGCCACCACTCTTGACCAGTGACCACCACTCTTGACCAGTGACCACCCCTCAGGACAGCAGGGAGGTTTTAGGGCCCCTCGACCTTGCAAGGCTCTGTTTTATTTCTTTATGGGGCCGTAATTAAATTTTACAACCCTTTTATTTTATTTTGACGCAATCACCGTTCGTTTCACCAACCCCAATTATTTATTTATCACACGACCAATACCAGCAAACGATGGAGA
>NW_020937200.1:0-182 GCF_003984885.1 Neopelma chrysocephalum
CCCAGGAAAAATTCCAGACCTTACCCAGGTAAAATTCCAGACCTTACTCAGGTAAAACCCATGACCTTAACCAGGTAAAACCCCTGGCCTTACACAGGAAAAATTCTAGACCTTACCCAGGAAAAATTCCAGACCTTACAGAGGCAAAATTCCAGACCTTACCCAGGAAAAATTCCAGACCT
>NW_020937200.1:282-377 GCF_003984885.1 Neopelma chrysocephalum
GGCCTCACCCAGGTAAAACCCATGACCTTAACCAGGTAAAACCCCTGGCCTTACCCAGGAAAAATTCCAGACCTTACCCAGGAAAAATTCCAGAC
>NW_020937201.1:0-889 GCF_003984885.1 Neopelma chrysocephalum
ACCTTACCCAGGAAAAATTCCAGACCTTACCCAGGTAAAATTCCAGATCTTACCCAGGTAAAACCCCTGACCTTACCCAGGTAAAATTCCAGACCTTACTCAGGTAAAACCCCTGATCTTACCCAGGTAAAACCCCTGGCCTTACCCAGGAAAAATTCCAGACCTTACCCAGGTAAAATTCCAGACCTTACCCAGGAAAAATTCCAGACCTTACCCAGGTAAAACCCCTGACCTTACCCAGGTAAAACCCCTGACCTCACCCAGGTAAAACATGTTTTCAGTCTCCCAGGTGAGCACCAACACGCTAAGCTTCTTTTTTATGAATCATTTTTCCCCCTCAAAGTCTCTCTTTCGCCCCTTTTAGCCAAAGTTCTGCCTCGAATTTACAGCATTTAAATCAAATTTAGCTTTGTTTCTCTTAACAAAATAACTTCCAGCTTCAGGTAGCCCATTGAGCTCATTAAGGGCATCACCATTATTTTGTACCATGTCCTTTTATCCTCCAGATTAAAAACATTCCAAGGTTTCCAGAGCATTGGAAGGGATCGATCGTGCGCCGTTACCTCGTATGGGTTTATTCTCAACCAAAAATAATTAAGGGGAAAAAACTCTAAGAGGTGAAAAATGAGATAAAAACAGAGAAATCTTTTTATAAAAGCCAGGAATGAGAAGGAGGGAGGTGTTTCCTACCACTCTCAGCCAGGGCAGCAGCCACTTCGTTGAGGGTGGAGTAGATGTTGCAGGCGGCCCATCGGCACTGGGCACCCAACGCTCCCAGAGTCTCCATCAGCACCTGGAAACCAAAAAACACCGGGAATATCAACACCAGGAGCAACACACAACTGGGGGGGTTGTTTGCTGTTTATGGGAAAGCTTCTGGAGGGTTCTC
>NW_020937202.1:0-745 GCF_003984885.1 Neopelma chrysocephalum
CCCAGGAAAAATTCCAGACCTTACCCAGGTAAAATTCCAGACCTTACCCAGGAAAAATTCTAGACCTTACCCAGGAAAAATTCCAGACCTTACCCAGGTAAAACCCCTGACCTCACCCAGGTAAAACATGTTTTCAGTCTCCCAGGTGAGCACCAACACGCTCAGCTTCTTTTTTATGAATCATTTTTCCCCCTCAAAGTCTCTCTTTCACCCCTTTTAGCCAAAGTTCTGCCTCGAATTTACAGCATTTAAATCAAATTTAGCTTTGTTTCTCTTAACAAAATAACTTCCATCTTCAGGTAGCCCACTCAGCTCGTTAAGGGCATCACCATTATTTTGTACCATGTCCTTTTATCCTCCAGATTAAAAACATTCCAAGGTTTCCAGAGCATTGGAAGGGATCAATCGTGCGCTGTTACCTCGTATGGGTTTATTCTCAATCAAAAGTAATTATGGGGAAAAAACTCTAAGAGGTGAAAAATGAGATAAAAACAGAGAAATCTTTTTATAAAAGTCAGGAATGAGAAGGAGGGAGGTGTTTCCTACCACTCTCAGCCAGGGCAGCAGCCACTTCGTTGAGGGTGGAGTAGATGTTGCAGGCGGCCCATCGGCACTGGGCACCCAACGCTCCCAGAGTCTCCATCAGCACCTGGAAACCAAAAAACACCGGGAAGATCAACACCAGGAGCAACACACAGCTGGGGGGGTTGTTTGCTGTTTATGGGAAAGCTTCTGGAGGGTTCTC
>NW_020937203.1:0-523 GCF_003984885.1 Neopelma chrysocephalum
GAGCACACACACAGAGATCCAGGAGCACACACTCAGAGGCTGCACACGCAACATGGAGGGAGGGACCGGAGCCGCCTTCTCCAGTGTGTGCTCGGCCGCGCTGGCCGCGGGGACCCTCGGCACTGGGACCGGCCTGGATGGACCTCACAGGTCAGTACCAGCCACAGACCCCCTCCCACGGGCTTTCCCTTTTTTGTTACCCCCGCTTTCTTACCAATGGAGTGTCTCCGTGTCTCCGAGGGATGTAATTGTTTCACACTTGGTCGGAGCCCGATAAAGACGCAGAGCCGGGTTTAAGGAGCCGGTTTAAGGAGGCGAGCGCGTCGTCCTCGCTTAGCAGATGCAACTTCATTTTAATATTTGCGGTGTTTTTAAGCCCGTGTGTGTGACTGTGTGTCTTTGAAGTGGTTGAGCATTTGAATGGAGAAAGGTTAATTGCCTCCTTCGATCAGATTACACCGGGGGTACCTCACCCCGGCATGGAGAGAGCAGGCAAAGTCTAATTTTGCATCCTGTTCTTCTT
>NW_020937204.1:0-546 GCF_003984885.1 Neopelma chrysocephalum
GGAGCACACACACAGAGATCCAGGAGCACACACACAGAGATCCAGGAACACACACTCAGAGGCTGCACACGCAACATGGAGGGAGGGACCGGAGCCGCCTTCTCCAGTGTGTGCTCGGCCGCGCTGGCCGCGGGGACCCTCGGCACTGGGACCGGCCTGGATGGACCTCACAGGTCAGTACCAGCCACAGACCCCCTCCCACGGGCTTTCCCTTTTTTGTTACCCCCGCTTTCTTACAAATGGAGTGTCTCCGTGTCTCCGAGGGATGTAATTGTTTCACACTTGGTCGGAGCCCGATAAAGACGCAGAGCCGGGTTTAAGGAGCCGGTTTAAGGAGGCGAGCGCGTCGTCCTCGCTTAGCAGATGCAACTTCATTTTAATATTTGCGGTGTTTTTAAGCCCGTGTGTGTGACTGCGTGTCTTTGAAGTGGTTGAGCATTTGAATGGAGAAAGGTTAATTGCCTCCTTCGATCAGATTACACCGGGGGTAGCTCACCCTGGCATGGAGAGAGCAGGCAAAGTCTAATTTTGCATCCTGTTCTTCTT
>NW_020937205.1:0-3931 GCF_003984885.1 Neopelma chrysocephalum
GGGGGTGACTCTTGGGGCTGGGCCTGTGCAGGGCTGAGGGTTGGACTCGGTGATCCTTGTGGGTCCCTCCCAGCTCAGCACATTCTGGGATTGTGGGGTCTGGGAAGCTGTCCCTGCCCAGCAGTGAGCCCTGGGGGGCAGGAGGGCAATGGGATGCTGGGGGGCATCAGGAAGAGCATTGGCAGCAGGGCAGGGAGGGGATCCTGCCCCTCTGCCCAGCCCTGGGGAGGCACATCTGCAGGGCTGGGCCCAGCTCGGGCTCCTCAGCACAGCAGGGCCAGGGAGCTCCTGGAAGGTGACTCCAAGGGATGGAGCAGCTCTGGGAGCAGGAAAGGCTGAGGGAGCTGGGGCTGTTCAGCCTCCAGAGCAGACCCTGAGAGGGGCCCTCCCCAGGGTGTGTCAGGGGCTGCAGGGAGGGGGCAGAGGAGGGACCAGGCTCTGCTGGGGGGGCCCAGCAATGGCACAGCAGGAACGGGCAGGAACTGATGCCCAGGAAGCTCCACCTGGACAGGAGGAAGAACTTCTTCACTGTCAACACTGAACAGGCTGCTCAGAGAGGGTGTGGAGTCTCCTCCCTGGGGATATTCCAGACCCCTCTGGACACAATCCTGTGCCAGGTGCTCTGGGATGGCCCTGCTGGAGCAGGAGGTGGGACCAGAGGGGACACTGTGGTCCCTTCCAGCCTGACCCATCCTGGGATTCCGTGGTTCTGTCCATGATCCCTCTTTTTGTGGTCACTGATTCGTTCATTGTGGTCCAGGCCCAACAGAATTTTGGTGAAAGATTGGGATGCTCTGACAAGGGAATTGCTTTGCCATAGATTTTTCCAGAGGATTATACACCTTGAAATTAGGCTCTGAGTTCCAGCTGTCCTGCAGCAGCTCTAAAACCTGGAGGCAATCAGCTCTTTTAAGGCAAAAACCCTTTGAAATGTCCATTTTTTTCCCCATTTTTCTGGGCTGGTCTCATGATTCCTCTTTGTCCAGGAGAAAACTAGTGAGAGAACAGGGGTGTTTTCCATGCAGGACAAGCTGATGTGGGTGTTCCCTGTTCCCTTGCTCCTTCTGTCCACAGTTTTCAATCAATGTTCAACCCAAAGCCGTGTTTTCCTTCCAGCCACATCTCAGTCAGGCTGGTCCAGGTGTTCTCTGACTATACTGGGGGAAAAAAATAAGAGTTAAAAATGATTTGCAATTCAGTGATCCAAAAGTAGCGTTTCCTACCCTTTAAAGGAAAAAAAAATCCCAAACAAACACGAAAGACTCCTCCTAAGCCCAGACTCACCCCACCCGTTCCAGCTGGGAATCCAAACCTCTGCACCCCAACTAGGAGCAGGGAACAGCAGTGGCAGGAAGGGGAAAGGCAAGGAAAGGCTCCTCAGCTGCTTTCAGAGCCTTCTCATTTAAAAGCTTAATAGGAAGAAAAAAAAAATCAAATAGAAAATTCAAAGGGCGTTAAAGAAAGTCCTGGGTGGAATTTCAAATGGATGGGCTTTCCCCCTCAGTTTTGTAGGAAAAAGCCTTTAATGAACATCTCAGTTTGAAACTCATTTTTCATCACAGCCCAAGCTGGATTTTCCATCCAACATCCATACAGGGCTGAAGGTAATAACCCCAGCACCTACTCACTGAAAAGTGCCCAGCAGAGCTTCCCAGACCCTTATTCCAGGGGTGTAGGAGCAGAAGAGGCTTTTTGTTTGGTTTTTTTCCCTCCTTCTCTTGCTCCAGCAGCCAACAGGCATCTGTGTTTCATCCAGAATATTGTCTGTTTGTTTGGAGAATTTGGTATGGTTTAAGATCCAAGTTTTCTTTGGATCTGGCCTTTAGGCTTTGGTTTGATTTTTTTCCAGTGACACTCCTGAAATGCAGCTTCCTTCCCTTTTTTTTCCATCCCTGCTGACCTGCTAAGTTAAAATAAACGTTATGTTTTGATGTATTTCTTTATTTATTTTAGTTACCGCAGAGGCAAGAATGTGGAGTGAGAAACTTTGATTAAATTTCAAGTGTAGTCAGATTAACTAGGACAGGTGCCAGGAGGCTTTGGTGCCCTTGTTCCTTGGGATGTTTGACTTGTGTTTTTAGGGTAGTTTTTCACATTTTTGGTGCCCTCAGCACAGTGAGTTTTCTCATGGACGTGTCTCCATCCAGGCACCTTCAGCAGGACCATGGTGGGGGTGAAATGAACCTTTGGCACCACAGTGAAGCATCTCAAACCAACAGACCAAGGCAGGGATGGGCTTGGGGAGCGTGGAGGGGATTTTTGTGCCGAGGGGAAGGATCACAGCTCGAGGCTGCTGCAAAAATTCCATCCATTTCCAGGCTGTGGTGGGTTGAGCCTGGCCAGATGCCAGGTACCCACTAAAGCCAGTCTCTCACTCTCCCTCTGCAACTGGGCAGAGGAGAGAGAAAAAACCAGCCAAGGATTCATGAGTTGAGATAAGAGCTGGAAGAGGTCAGTGACTGATCACCTTCACGGGCAGAACAGACTCCAAGTGGGGATAGTACTTAAATTTATTACTAACAGGATAAAGCCAAAGAGTGAGAAATAAAACAGTCTTAAAAACACCTTCCCCCTACCCCTCTTTCCATGTTCTCCCTCCTCTCCCCCAGCGGTGCAGGGGGACAGGAATGGGGATCATGGGAATGGGGGTCATGGGCAGTTGTTGTTTCTCTTGCTGCTCAGGGAGAGAAGTTGGAGTCCTTCCCCTGCTCCCGTAGGGTCCCTCCCATGGGAGACAGTCCTGGATGGACCTCTCTGGTGTGAGTCCATCCCATGGGAGACAGTCCCTGATGGACCTCTCCAGGGTGAGTCCATCCCTCAGGCAGCAGCTCTTCCCACCCTGCTGTCCTGTGGGTCACTCCTCCATGGGGTCAGTCCTTCAGGAATGAACTGTACCAACGTGGGTCCCCCACAGGGGCCACAAATCCTACCTGGGAAAACCCTGCTCCAGCCTGGGCTTCCCTCTCCATGGGCTGCAGGTCCCTGCCAGGACCCTGCTCCATCCTGGGCCTCCCACGGGGGTCACAGCCTCCTTCCAGCATACACCTGCTCCATGCTGGGCCTCCCATGGGGTTGCAGCTCTTTAAATTCCTGCTTGGACTCTCAGTAGGAAAATATGAACTTTTATTGGACTTCCACAGCCCAATTCCATCCATATTTCAGAAACTCATAAAACACCGTGGAAATTGTAGGTTGGGATGGAAATTGTAGGATGGGGCTTGGAGCAACCTGGGCTGGTGGAAGGTGTCCCTGCCCGTGGGAAGGGGTGGAATGGGATGGGCTCTGAGGTCCCTCCCATCCCAAACCATTCCAGGATTCTGGGATTCTCTGACGTGCTGCTTGCCCTGAGGAGCACCAGCAGCCCCAGAAGATGCTCAGGTGAACAAAGGGATGGAGCAGAGATGCAGGATGGATCACAGCCCCCCCAGCATTCCCAGCTGCCTCCATCTCCCCTCCTTTGGGGACCAGACACGGATCTCATCTCCTATCAACAGACCAAGACAGGGATGGGCTTGCTGAACGGGGATGTGATTTTTGTGCCAAGGGGAAGGATCACAGTTCAAGGCTGTTGCAAAAATTCCATCCATTTCCAGGTGTTGTTTGTTCCTTGTTGGGGTATTCAGGGATTTCTCAGCTTGGATGAGCAGTGTGCCCACAAGGTGCAGGAAAGCAGAGAATCCTGGACACGGAGGATTTGGGATTAGCTCACAGTGGTAATAATGCCAAGGTTGCATTTGCAATCCCAGTCTGGGACATTCCTTAAGGGTTGGACTTGATGATCCTTGTAGGTCCCTTCCAACTCAGGATATTCTGTGTTTCCAGACTAAGAACTGGAGCCAATTGCTGCTCAGAGTTCAGTTGCTGTGCTGGGAGTGTGACCCATCCTCAGGCCCAGCCTTGGCAGGCTCTGGGCACACAAGGACAGGGAACA
>NW_020937206.1:0-9006 GCF_003984885.1 Neopelma chrysocephalum
GGGCACAGGGGGGATCCATGGGCTGGGAGGGCTTTTCCAGCCTCAGGAATTCTGTGACCTTTCCCATACCCTGACCCTTCCCAAACCACGCTGCTCCCCGTTTCCATGCTCACACCCCAGCAAAGCTGCAGAGGGGTTAAACATGGGCGCTGGCACAGCAGGACAAACCCTCACTGCCAATCCCACAGCTCTGCACTTTCTCCTTGATTTCTCACTGACACCCCAGAGCAGCACGAGCAGTTTGTGCCCCTGCTCCTTCCCTGAGCCCTGAGCTGTGCCTGCTGCTCCAGAGGCTCTGGAATCACTTCCATGCAGACGTTGTTTCTACAGACACAACTCCTGGCATTCCGAGCAAACATCAGCTGGAGTGCAGCCTGATCCAAGTGCTGATTCCTCTGCTTCACTCACTGTGCTCTCCTGTTCCTCAGAGCAGAGCTCTACCTCTGCTCCTGAATAAAACAGCTGCATTTATATCAGGCTCAGTTCCCCTTCCAGCACACAAATTCTCATGAACAGGGGTTTTGTTCTGCTGGAGAGAAGACTTTGGATTTACATACACTTTGAAAAATCGATATTTGAGGATTCCTGCCCAAACACGTAGGAGGAAGGTAAAAGGTCCCCTCAGTCACCTGCCAAAAACTGAATATGGATTAGGAAAGGGAAGATCCTGAAGCAGAAAGAGGAGTTCCCACCAAGGAGGGGGAGAGACCCAGTGAAATGCCAGAGGGCAGGGAGAGATGGGATATTGGGAAGGAATTCCTGGCCGGGAGGGTGGGGAGACCCTGGCCCAGGTTGCCCAGAGAAGCTGTGGCTGCACTGGATGGGTTTTAAGGTCCTTTCCAACCCAAACCATTCCAGGATTCCATGGAAGCTGACTCAGCATCACATCTCTGCTGCTCTAACATCAGCAAAGCCTGCAGAGAATTGCCACCCCCAGGGAACAGGAAATCTCAGGGTGATGTCAGGGAGCATTGGAATTGTGCCCTTCCCTGCAGCTCTCCTGGGGATCAGTTCCCAAATTTACCTCCTGCTTTTCATCCTGACCTTCCACTGCTGTTCCTGAGCGGGTTTATTTTAAAGGAATGTCTGCAGCCCACCCCAAACAGGCATTTAGCAGCATTTAGCCTTTCTCAACAAGAGGCTGAAATTCCACCTGAGGTGCAGAGGGAGAAATGAAAACTGCAAACAGATTCCAGCCCAGCACCCAGGCTGGGGCTCATGCATAATTAAACCCTGAATTCCAACGTTAAGATGATCTTAATGCAAAATTAAAGGTCCCATTTTAATAATGCCATCAATATTTTGCAGCCCCGGGGCTTGGCATTTCCCTGCCATTCAGCGAGAGGAGGAGCTCTGGCTCGGGGAGGGTTTCAGTTCAGTGGCTCCTCTTCTCTTCACTGGATCCACATTAATATTTTTGTTCACTCTGGTGTGCTCATGGAAATGTCCACTGGCAGGAACGAGGGGCTGACAGCATTCCTTGGTGCTGACAGCATTCCCTGGTGCTTTAATCCCTGGGGTTGAAGTGCTGACTGAGCCCTGGGAGGAGGGATGAGCCCACAGAGCAGCACCCTGGTGCTGGGTGTGATTCCCGTGGGAATCCTGAGGGATGTGGGGGCCAGAGGGACGGGAGGGATGATGGGCTGACCCAGATCCGTGTGTTTCCCACTTTTGGGATCAATCCCTGCCTGTGTGGAGTTCATTTTAACGCCGAGTTCACCCAGTTCCCAACGATGTTTTGTTGTCCAGGGAGGTTGGGGGCTCCCCATCCCTGGAAGTGCTCCCTGCCAGGTTGGACAGCACTTGGAGCACCCTGGGCTGGTGGAAGGTGTCCCTGCCCATGGCACTGGATGACCTGTGAAGTCCCTTCCAACCCAAGCCCCTCTGGGACTCTGATTTGCCAAAATCAGCTGGTTTTTAACCAATACCAGCAGCTGCCCTTCGCTGCCCTTCCTTCTCTCCTCTCCAGTGTCTGGAGCTGGTTCTCCTCCCCGGGGCTGTTTCCATGGTTTTCCTGCAGCTTTCACATGACAAAGTTGCTGGTTTGCTGTGCTGAGCATGAGATTCCTGAGATCTGGGGCTTTGCAGGGCATCTCAAACCCCTCCTGTTGCTCCTTCTGCTCTTTGCTGCTGCCACCCCTTATCTCAGTGCTGCTCATTTTCTTCACACCATTCACCCCCATCCCAGAAAACTGGTCAGGAGCTTCTGGGAAGATGAGAAAAAAGGAAAAGAAGGGAATGAAATGTGATTTTTTGTGTGTGGTTCCATTCCCAGCTGCTGCTGCTGGAGCCTGGCATTGCATCCCTAAATCCCCAAGTGCAGGGCAGTAACTCTTCTTCACCAGGAGAGCTCCCAAATCTGCTCCATCAGGGATGTTGCAAAACATCAGGAATGTATTTCCAAAGGGGTGAGGGATTGGAAAGGCTTAAGGGAGCAGCTCTGGGAGGTGGAAGGGCTGGGAGAATTCCCCAGGGACACCAGCCCCTGGCACTGGGCTGAATTCCCCGATTTTAAAACATTTTTTATTTTTAGTTTATTGACTTTATTTTAATATATTTATTTTAATAATTTCAATTTTTAAATAGCACATGGAAAAGGTTATAAAATAGTGTATATAATACATAATGATAATACATGACAAACATAACTTTTACGTGTAAAAATAATCATCATAAATGGTACATGTGAATAATATATTATATACTCTGTATTAAGGATATCTGTAACACATACCCATGTATATACACTATGCTCTGTATTACATATGTCTATAATACATATATATACACTCCTTTTTCTTTACAATGCATATTCTAACATGTCTTTTTATATATACACATATTTCTTTTTACCAAGAAGTAGGAATATATTTCTGTTATTTCTAGTAGAAATCTATTTCTATTGCTTTATATTTAAATATAAATACACATTATATATAAATATAAAAATATGTGATGCATGAGACACACAATAATGCAGAGCCATTATTCACATATTACTAAATATTTATGTACAATATGTGGGTTATATATGATATAAAACTGATAGATACTCTATGTATAATTATACATATATAAAAATAATGCAGACTCAATTTGAGGTTATCTATATTAAATGCACACATTTCAGCTGTTGAAAGTGCTTTTTTCTCCTAAAAAATATATACTTGCATTCCTTCCGTTCAGAGAAGTCCATTTTAAAAATCGAGGTGCATAAAAATATTCCCCCTCTGAACCCCTAAACAGGATTTCTCTGTCCACGTGGTGCATTCCTGATGCCCTGGGATGAGCATGGGACTGACATTTTATTGGATTTATCTGGGGGCCTGTGACACTTGGAAGACTTCTCTCCCTTCTTACCACGGACTCAGCCCAAAAAAACTAATATAAAAAAAATTACGGAGGGGAAATAGGAAAGGAATTGACTTTGAGGGTCTTTTCCAACTCAAGGATTCTGTGAACTGCCTGTGGGTGGTATTTTTGTCCCAGGTGTTCATCAAATTGTGGACAACGTGCACTCGGGAGCAAAAGCACCTGTGCTGTTTTTCATCCTGTCTGATATTGCTGGGGATGGGCTTCACACCCCGAGAGACTTCAAAGCATCTTAAATCCCTCTAAACTCTCAGCTTTGTTCCTCGCCCATCAACAAACCCAGGGATGATCAAGGTGTGCTGGGGGACTTTCAGCTGCTTTCCATATTCCATTGCACAATTGCTTTTTATCCCTCTGCATTCCACTGCAGACGGGGCCCCCCCCTCCCTGCTTCCTGAGCTGGGAAAACCCGGAGATCTTTTTGGACACAGCTGGGATTAATAATACATGAAGGAACACGGTGAGAATCCCAAAAACGCCATAAAAGAGCTGCTATTTTAAGATGTGCGGCGGAACAGCAAGGCAGGTACAATCCCTCACAAGCCTTTAAGCCTGGGAAACGCTCCTCCTCCCCCCCCTGTGGCTCCTTCCCTGCTTTCTCCAAATAAGCAGAGTTTTGCTGGGTTTATTTTCCCCTCCCTTTCTTTTCCAGAGAGGCAAACACTCATCTTTGCTCCAATATCCGTGAATTTTGCAGCCAGGCTCAGACTAAACTCCCGAGCAGCTCAGCAGCCGGGCTGGGAAAAGGCCAGAGACTGAAAAATAAACACCCAAACTCCAGAGCAGGATGTGAGGAACCAAAAACGACAGAAATGTATCAGAAGGAAATCACGAGGATGCCCCTCGTTCCTCACATTGGTGGGTCTGTGTGGGAATTGTGGAATGATGGAATCCCAGACTGGTTTGGGTGGGAAGGGACCTCAAAGCCCATCCAGTGCCACCCCTGCCATGGGCAGGGACACCTTCCACCAGCCCAGGTTGCTCCAAGCTCTGTCCAGCCTGGCCTGGGACACTTCCAGGGATGAAGGGAAGGAATTAAGCGTGTTTGCTGTCACCCTGATGGTCACCTCGTCTGCTCTGGGAAGACCTTGGCTTGTCCTCTGTGCACCCTCAACCCCTCACCTCCCACAGTCCCCAGCCCATCACAGATATTTCCCTGTGCTCACCCTTTGCCTGGGAAAAAGGTAGAGAACAGCTCCCTGTGATCCCACTTCCCTGGTGCTGTCAGAAATCTTTATTTATTTCGGTGACAGGAGCAGCTGTCTGTCTGTGGAAATGGCAATATGCACTCTAAAAGGCACACATGTTTTTTTATGCAGTGCTGGATATTATTTTCAGACAAATAACAGCGTTGAAAGGCTGTTGAAATATGTGCTTGGAGGAGTCGTTGTTCCACACACCTGGAAAAAGAAACTTTCACAGAATCCCAGAATGGTTTGGGTTGGGAAAGACCTTAAAGCCCACCCAGTTCCACCCCCTGCCATGGGCAGGGACACCTTCCACCAGCCCAGGTTGCTCCAACCTGGCCTTGGGCACTTCCAGGGATCCAGGGGCAGCCACAGCTTCTCTTTGGGAAATGGGAAGTGCCCCAAACTGGGACAGCCCCGTCAGGACCCCCTGGGATGTTTTTATCTGGGCAGTTCTCGCTGCAGTTTTAATTTTCAAGGTGACAAGGACTGGAACACCACTCCCCTGTCAGCTGCAGCCAGAGAATTCCCAGAGCTGAATCTCCAAACTATCACAGCAGCAGCCTGCCATTATCTAACAGGCTTTCCAGCATAATTACTGTTTCTTTAGCAGCTTGTTCCCCAGCACGATCAGAAAACAAGATACCACGTTCCTCAGTAAGGAAATAATTGCTGAGGGAGTTCAAAAAGGTGCTTCTGGGGAAGATGAAAATATACAGCAACTCCCCAAAAATTCAGATTTTTAGCAGCTTCTTGTAAAAGCCCCTGGTAATTAGCTCAGACTTCTGCAGCTTCCAGTTGATAAAGCTGCTGTTTTAGGATGGGATAAGGTTGGGTTGGATAGGATAGGATGATAGGATCATAGGATGATAGGATAATTTGGGTTGGAAGGGACCTTAAAGATCATCCAGTTCCAACCACCCCATGTTGGCCCCAGGTCTTGTCCTTCTCCTGGGCTTGAGTTGATCAGAAATGTTCCCTTTTAAAACCTGTTTTCCCCCTGCACATTTCTCCTTGGTCTCCCCCCCCCCCCGTGGCTGTGACATTCCTCATTTATGAGGCTGCTCAGGGGTTTTCTTCTCTTCTCCTGCAGCTGTGGAAGCTGCTCCTCTTCTCCCAGCAAAGCCTCCTCAGCCCTTCTGACCCCCCAAACAGCCCAGTGGGAGTTCTGGGAGCTCAGGAGCACTGGGATGTCCAGCTCCCCGTGTGCTGTCAGGCTTCCAGAACATTCCTGGGGCTGGGAGGGGTCTGTGCTGGGGGAGCAGCTCAGCCTGAGCCCTTTCCACCCCACACTTGGGGGTCCCAGGTGTTTTTGAGGACCCTTTTTCACCCCTAATTTGGGGACTCCAGGTGTTTTTGGAGACCCTTTTCACCCCAGTTTGGGGGCCCCGAGCGTTTTTAGGGACCCTTTTTAACCCTCAATTTTGCGATCTCAGGGGTTTTGGGGGACCCTTTTTCACACCCCAATCTGGGGACTCCAGTATTCTTTAGGAGACCCTTTTCACCCCAGTTTGAAGGTCCCAAGAGCTTCTGGGGACTTCTTCAGCCCCGGTTTGGAGTCCCCACGAGGCACTGATCCCCCTCTCAGCCAGAGTGTGACCCCGCAGGTCCAGGCCCAGCCTGAAGGTGCCAAGCAGAAGGTCCAGCCAGCTGAGAGAGGTCATTTCCATGATTAATGACTCTTGATTGCTGGAGAGCAGGTGCATTAATCACCCTTTGTGCTGCCTCCCTCCTGGGAGCAGCAGGGGATGGGTCACATCCTCTTATCCCTGCTCCTCCAGCCTAAAACATCTCCTGTCCTGCCCCAGGAGAAGGGAAGGGAGAGTCTGGGTCAACAAGAGCCAACAGCATCACTGTGGGGTGGCAAAGGAAAGGAGGAGCTCCATGGGAGCAGCTGCAGCCCCCCAGGAGCAGGGGATGGAGCAGGGGATGGGGATGGGGGTCGTGGAGCAAACACATGGAGGGTGCAACACCTTGGGGGCCTCAAATGATTGCATCTCTTCAAGATACACAAATAAAACCTGCATGCTTATTAGTATATTATATATATATATATTCATGTGCATACATAAGTATACAGGCCATGCATATTTATAAAACCTTCAGCCTAATGGTCACTAATTTACTGATTATTTTTCTTACTGCCATGAAAAAAGAGCCGCCTTTTGTGGCGCTGGCACAGATCAAATGCAAAATTATTCAGCTTAATCAGAGTTACAGCTGAATGTTAAGTGCTGCAGAAGGCCCTGATGACACTGAATCTCCTGCAATGAAATGGCTGATGGAATTTCATTTGGCAATAAGCAGTGGTGCCCAGGAGGGCAGAAATACCCTCCGTTGGACATCAGCAGTGATGGGCTCCAGGTAATGTTATGCACAACAGGACCTTTCCTGCATAGAAAAACAAACCTTTTCCCTGGGAGCCAGTGGTGCTGTAACAGCAGGAATGGTTCTGGTCACCACGTCCCCAGGAGAGGTAAAGCCTGGGCAGGGAGGGACAGCACAGCTCAGCACGGCTGCTTGGACAGGGCAGAGGAATCCCGAGCTGCTCCTGTTGGGAAGGAGGGAGAGGGAAGCAAGGCTGGTCTGAAATTCCTCTGGAGCAGCTCCACAGGGAGAAGCCCATCCTGCCAGGTGCTGGAGGCCGTGGCAGTGCCCAGGACAGCCCAAGGAGCTGCCAGGGAGGGAGCAGCAGGAGTCAGTTATTCCCCCATGGAGCATTTGTCCCACAGTGCCGGGCTGGAGTGGGAGCTCAGCTCTATGGGACATCTGCAGCCCAATGCTCCAAAGGTGCTGAGGGAATGGACAAATTCCTGGGTCAGCCCCTGGCTCCCAAAGCTCTGCAGACCCCTCTCCTGCTGGGAGCCATCCCCCTTTCCAGGACCTCCCAAACCTCCATTCTCCTACGTGCCATTGATCACTGCTATTGATTCCTGTCCTGCTGTTAGTTAAAGGTTTGGGGCTTTGGGGATGTTCCTGGAGGAGTTTCATAGAATCCCAGGATGGGTGGGGTTGGGAGGGACCTTAAAGCCCATCCCATTCCACCTCCAGGGACACCTCCCACTGGACCAGGTCGCTCCAAGCCCCGTTGCATGGAAGCCTCAAAAGCTGGATTTGAGGCAGCTGTTCCTGCCATGGAAATCTGTCAACAGGGGTGGAAGGGTGGATTGAACAGGAGCCAGGAGGCTGCTTTGCCCCGTCCTCCCAGTGCTGCTCTGTCCTGGAGGGTGGGATGAACTGGGATGCCATGGGATGCTCTGAGGGATTTTTGGAGAGCCCCCAGCACGAGGGGAGAGCCACAGGTGGCTCAAGTGCTGAATGGGCAGATAAGGAAATTCCTGAATTACAAAGCAGGGGAGAAGCCTGATAAAGGGTGGCTGGGCTGGGTGATGTGGGCACTCAGTGCCACACTCCCCTGGCTCCGGGGACCCCCCTGGCTCATCTGTCCCTGTCCCAGGGGAGAACAGCAGCGTCCTGCAGGTGCTCACAGAGTGTTTGGTATCTGCTCAACACTTAAAGCTTTGCACCTTTTAAGCAGAGAGCTGTTTAGTAACAGGTACAGGAAGAGCAGCCCCAGCACAGGGTACAGCTGGGAGCAGGCGCTGTCACGGCCACGGCACCTTGTTCCCTCCTGATTCCCTGCTCCTGCTGCCTGCAGGTATGGGAAGGGATGAAGTCAAGACTTACCAGCTCGCTGGAAACACCAATCTCTGCAGAAACATCCAGTGTGCTCAGTCACCACGAGGTGTTTCCATCCAGGCACCACCTGCAGGGCCGGGGGCAGGTTTGTGTCACCTGCATGTCCCTGCAGTGGGTACAGCCAGGTGGCAAAGCCACCCTCAGCTCCTGGCATGTGGCTCCACTGGCATCTGCTCAGCCCAGCACAGCTTCTCCCCAGATCCAGGGCTTTGCTTACCCCAGAGAGATGTTCCCCCATCCCTGTGCTCAGACACGATGTGCATTTACAGCCATTTATTTCTTAACTGGTGCAAACTCGCGGCAGACTTTTATGACCCGAAATTTATGGTGCAGCAGTTGGATGGTTTTATCCCAGGGGGAATTACTCCAGGTGGGAATGCAGGCCTTTTATGCCGTCACAAAGCCCGTGGTGGCAGATGTGAGTGAGGAGGGCGGGTGTGGGTGAGGAACACCCCGATCCTCACACCCACATCACTGAGTCCTTCCAGGAAAAAAGCACTTCAGGGAGTGAACTGGTCATCAGCCAGGAGTGCCAGAGTCCAGGCAGAGAAACACGAAATAAAGGATTCACTGGGCACACAGAACATCCCTGCCCAGGTTTCCTCCCTGTTAGTAAAATACTGACTCCCAGCTGTGACACCTCACACTTCTACTGGGGAATTTAAGGGGCTGGAGGGAAGGGAACGGAGCTGGGAAGGGGCTGGAGCAGCAGGAGCAGCTGAGGGAGCTGGGGGGGCTCAGCCTGGAG
>NW_020937207.1:0-4633 GCF_003984885.1 Neopelma chrysocephalum
GGGCACAGGGGGGATCCATGGGCTGGGAGGGCTTTTCCAGCCTCAGGGATCCTGGGATTCCAAGTTTCCCAGTGTAGTGCTCTCCCAGCAGAGCTCCAGTGCAGCGTGACCAGGAGTAGATGTTGTTATAAATTTCAGATGCATTCCTTCCTTCACTCCTCCTCTTCCTCGCATTTGAACGAGAATAATAAATAAAAAATAACCAAGTCATTAAGATTCTGTAGGAGGCCAATTCTGCCCCTTCTTTTGTGAGGGTGAGGTTCATCCATCCATTCATGGTGAAACTTAGTGTCACTTGTACAGTTTTTATAGTCTAACCACAGTTTTATGGCCGTACCAGCTTTCTGTCCAGCGAGACTAAGCACTGGTGGCATCTCCTTCCTTTCCATCTCTCCCATTTAGAGAAAATCTGATTTAACTGCACCACTTCCGAGACAAGGAGAATAAAACCTGTTAATAAAATTATTTTCCGAGAGTGTTGACATCCCAGCTGGCTGGAGCTCCCTGGGCCTGGGAATTGCACAGGCTGCTGGAAAATGAGGAGCTGAGAGGAGAGCACTAATGCAGGGAGAAGGAAGGCAGATGGCACTGTGGGTTGCTATGGCTACTCCGGACGTGTGGCTCCCTTTGGATGGCTGCATTCCAGAGCCGTGGGCGCTGTCCTGACCGGGAGAGGGCCAGTCCCAGGCACCCCTTGCTGCCCCAGTAACACCAGTTAGGCTGGGAGGGTCCGGCAGGGCACTGGGGGGTTGCAGTTCCACCCGGGAAAGAGGAGCATTCCCGCTGAGGGTCCCTCAGTCCCGTCAGTGCCACAGCGCCCGGGGGGAGCAGGGGAAAATGGTCGGGTCTTAGAACCTGTATGTTTTGGGGAACTCGGTCCATTTAACCGTTCCTTGTGCAGAATTTGGGCACAGCCTGTGATTCCAGTGATCCCTGTTGCTGATCCTTCTTCCTGTTAGTGCCTGGGGATCGCTGTGCTGGAGGAGAGAATTCTGAGACTTGTGTTGCTAAAGAACTTCAGGAAGAGATGCCCCTGGGAGCTGGAGCAGTGGCTTTGTCTGTTATTACACTGCTGAAATACAGAGCCACTGATCTGTGCCTTCTGTGGTGCTGACACCAGTGTGATCCTGTCTTCTGGAATGTTCCAGGCCAGGCTGGATGGGGCTTGGAGCAACCTGGGCTAGTGGAAGGTGTCCCTGCCCATGGCAGGGGGTGGCACTGGATGGGCTTTGAGGTCCCTTCCCATCCAAACCAGTCTGTGATTATTAAAAACAAGTGAAGAAAGAGTATCCACCTGTCCTGAGGAAACACAAACCTATAAATTAATTGTGAAGAAATGTCAGATTTCTGGACTTTGCTCAGCATCCTTTAATTAATTCTTGTTATTCCCTTTGCTTTCATAACTCATTTTTATTAAACCAAACATCTGTTGTCTGTTTGAAGTTGATGAAAACATTCTTTAATTGTTTTCTAACGTTGTTATTAAATTTCCAAAAGCAGCAGTAGCACCACAGAAATATCCTTCCTCCTTTTTCCTGCTCCCAGCCAGGAGGAGCTCCAGTGTTGGGAGAGGCTGCCCAGGGCAGGGGTGGGGTCCCCTTCCCCGGGGGGATTTAAAATCCTTGTGGATGTGGCACCTGGGGACATGGGGCAGTGGTGGGGATGGTTGGACTCCGTGGTCTCAGAGGGCTTTTCCAACCTGAATGATTCCAACCCCAACCAGTGTGGGATTCTATGAAAGTCAGCACTGGTGATGGGCAGATAACCAAGAACAGGAAAGGAGCAGAATTCGAATATTAGACCAACTAGAGAAGGTTACTGGAATATTCTCTGGCTTCTTTTTGAAGAATTAGCACCAGGTCTAAAAGGAGACCGTGAAATTTTCACCTTTCAGACGGTGCAGAGGGGAAGGAAGTGTGTCAGGAAGTGGCAGATGATGCATCCTGTGAGTGCTTTTATTCTCTGGAGGGCTCTGGTGCATCAAAGCCAAGCCCTTCCCTGCCTGGCCTGGTGCTGCCCTTGGAGCCCCTCCCAGGGATCCCTCCTGGCCCCATCCAGGCAGGAGCTCTCCTTTGGTGGATCCAGGCGCTGACAGGTCTGGTCTGTGTTTGCCTGCCGAGCAGAGCATCCCTTGGAAGGCCTCTTTCCTCAGGGTTTGTGGGTTAAACTGGGCAAACAGCTCCCTGCCTCTGGAGCTGGGAAGGATTTCAGGGCATTGCAGCTTCATGCTCCGTGCTTTTCCCTGGAATTATTGCTTTGCAACCCCCTGAAATCTCCATTTAGCTCAGCTTTCACTCGCAGTATTCCCTGTGAACGTGGAGAGCAAGGGGAGCAGAGCTGAGGGAGCAGGAATGTGCCATTAGTTCTCTGCCCAGCCCTGAAATGTGGGATGCAGGCAGGACTGGCTGTGTGTGCCCAGAGCTGGGAGCTGAGCCCTCCCTGTGTGACAGCTGCCATGCTCTGGAGTGGGACAGGGATCCTGGGACAAGTCCCTGCCTGCTGCTGTCCCCCCTGGGCTGCTGGGGCTCAACTGGGTGTTTGAACATGGCAGGCCAGGCACCACTCCTGAGGGAGCAGAACCCTTTCCAAACAAAACAGGAAGGCACTGATGGGAATTTCCACAGGATCTCTTGGCAGTTCTTCTCTCAGCAGGGAAAACCATCCTTCCCTGTAGTGTATTCCCTGCTCCTGCAAAAACAACATCACCTGAGCTGCACTAATGACACTTCCGCTTCCAAGGTCTTTATTCAGAGTGACATCTGGCATGGTGAGGAGGTGGTTTCATCCTTATGGTCTCATCTCAGTGTATTCTCCCATCCCAAATCATGTGCAGGATGATCATTTGTAGGAGATCATCAGGGTGTTTTCCCCTTAAGACTGGGAAACAGCTGTAAAACCAGTTCTTAGGGAGTGACAGGGGTGTACTTGTGGTGTGGGGAGGGAGGGGGGAGCAAGGAGCTGACTCTTCCCTCTGGGAGTGCCATTGATGCTTCTCCAGCCCCTGTATTCCCAGCTGGGCCTTCTGGAGCCTTCCTACAGCCTTGGCCATGGTAAAAATCAAAGGAAGAAAGAATCCAGTGCTCCCTGTCAGTGCTAAGTCACATTGCTGAGGGATCTCTCACCACCTCGTGCCATGAAATGACAGTAAGATAAGCCAGGTTTTATTTGCCCACTCTCTGGGAGACAAAGTCAATTTTACCTGATATTCCATTTCTCCTGCCCACGTTGAAGGAATCATTAATGTAATTAACAGTGGCAGTGACAGCTTGGAAATGCCAAACTGCTGAAGTTTGTATGGGAAAAATCCATCCCTTTGCAAGCTGGGGGGCTGCCCTTGCTGGCTGCTCTCCCTGGGAAAAGAAAGGCAAGAACCTGTTCTTGTGCCATAAAGGAAAAGTAGTTTTGTCATTTGAAGGATTTGGGAGGTTTCCAAATTGTTCTGTTAAGAAGCAGGGAAATAAATATGTATTGTAAAATGACTTGAATTTGGGCTGGCACTAAAACTCCCCATAGAGCAAGGATCCTAAAAACCTGGGAGAACTCCAGGCTGGGAATGGGCAGGCATTTCTGTCTCCATGAGCTCCATTCCTCTGGGAAAAGAGGAATGATTTTGGCAATGGCACCATGTAATGAGCAGTTTATTGCTGCAAGAGCCCTGTAATGCAGATACCTGAGTGTGCATTTCCCACACAGATCCTGCCACAGGGGGATCCGGGGGGACTAATCCCGTTTCCCAGTGTCTTTGAGAAAGGGAGCCTGGTGAGGGACACAAGAGGGACCATCCCAAATTCCCTCCACACCAGCTCCTCCGGGTCCCTGCCTGCCCCAACAACTCCAGGATGCAATTTGCTACCAGTAAGTACAGAAGCAGCAAGTCAGCCTTGGAAGTTTATTTATAGATCCCTGAGATGCACAGTTCTTGCATCTATTAACAAGGGCAGGAACAGGAGGAATTTTTGATCCAGGGCTGCAGAAAATGCTGTGAATTTTTCCTGGAGGCTGCACTGGTTTAACCGCTGACAAGTGATTAATGATTCACTCCCGGAGCTTCACTGCTGCCTTGTGTAAGGCCTGTGTGGAGCACGTGTGCTTAACCACCTCCTGCTCATGGAATACAGGCATTTGGGCTTGTTTGTGCTAATTAATCCAAGTGTTCAGCACCCCCAGAGTTGCCATGAGCTGTGAAACAGGGATTATCCATCTGGAGAACATGTGCTGACACAGCCAGTCCTGCGAGGGGACGAGGCCAGTGCTTCCTTCTTTCTTCTCCTGGTCTTCTCTTCCCATTTGCAGTTGTTTGGCCACTGCTTCAGGTTCCAGGGCTGAAATGATCTCTTTGGGCTTCCTGTCACTGCTGGTCCTGGGGAGCATCCACCAGTGATCCCTGGAGAGAGTGGAATTGCTTGGATTGTTGCTCCCGTGGTCAGCACTGTACTCAGCAGGGTCCTGCTGACTCTTCAGCTGAGTTTTAACTTTTTAGAGGCTTTTCCTTTTCTTTATGTTCTTCCCACCACTGGTTCTGCTCTGTGTCACAGATCTCTTGTGTAGGTGCCACAGACTCATGGAATCACTGAGGTTTGGAAGAGTCCCCCCTGTGCCCGATGCCCCCCTTGTCCCCCAGCCCAGAGCACTG
>NW_020937208.1:0-4666 GCF_003984885.1 Neopelma chrysocephalum
CAGTGCTCTGGGCTGGGGGACAAGGGGGGCATCGGGCACAGGGGGGACTCTTCCAAACCTCAGTGATTCCATGAGTCTGTGGCACCTACACAAGAGATCTGTGACACAGAGCAGAACCAGTGGTGGGAAGAACATAAAGAAAAGGAAAAGCCTCTAAAAAGTTAAAACTCAGCTGAAGAGTCAGCAGGACCCTGCTGAGTACAGTGCTGACCACGGGAGCAACAATCCAAGCAATTCCACTCTCTCCAGGGATCACTGGTGGATGCTCCCCAGGACCAGCAGTGACAGGAAGCCCAAAGAGATCATTTCAGCCCTGGAACCTGAAGCAGTGGCCAAACAACTGCAAATGGGAAGAGAAGACCAGGAGAAGAAAGAAGGAAGCACTGGCCTCGTCCCCTCGCAGGACTGGCTGTGTCAGCACATGTTCTCCAGATGGATAATCCCTGTTTCACAGCTCATGGCAACTCTGGGGGTGCTGAACACTTGGATTAATTAGCACAAACAAGCCCAAATGCCTGTATTCCATGAGCAGGAGGTGGTTAAGCACACGTGCTCCACACAGGCCTTACACAAGGCAGCAGTGAAGCTCCGGGAGTGAATCATTAATCACTTGTCAGCGGTTAAACCAGTGCAGCCTCCAGGAAAAATTCACAGCATTTTCTGCAGCCCTGGATCAAAAATTCCTCCTGTTCCTGCCCTTGTTAATAGATGCAAGAACTGTGCATCTCAGGGATCTATAAATAAACTTCCAAGGCTGACTTGCTGCTTCTGTACTTACTGGTAGCAAATTGCATCCTGGAGTTGTTGGGGCAGGCAGGGACCCGGAGGAGCTGGTGTGGAGGGAATTTGGGATGGTCCCTCTTGTGTCCCTCACCAGGCTCCCTTTCTCAAAGACACTGGGAAACGGGATTAGTCCCCCCGGATCCCCCTGTGGCAGGATCTGTGTGGGAAATGCACACTCAGGTATCTGCATTACAGGGCTCTTGCAGCAATAAACTGCTCATTACATGGTGCCATTGCCAAAATCATTCCTCTTTTCCCAGAGGAATGGAGCTCATGGAGACAGAAATGCCTGCCCATTCCCAGCCTGGAGTTCTCCCAGGTTTTTAGGATCCTTGCTCTATGGGGAGTTTTAGTGCCAGCCCAAATTCAAGTCATTTTACAATACATATTTATTTCCCTGCTTCTTAACAGAACAATTTGGAAACCTCCCAAATCCTTCAAATGACAAAACTACTTTTCCTTTATGGCACAAGAACAGGTTCTTGCCTTTCTTTTCCCAGGGAGAGCAGCCAGCAAGGGCAGCCCCCCAGCTTGCAAAGGGATGGATTTTTCCCATACAAACTTCAGCAGTTTGGCATTTCCAAGCTGTCACTGCCACTGTTAATTACATTAATGATTCCTTCAACGTGGGCAGGAGAAATGGAATATCAGGTAAAATTGACTTTGTCTCCCAGAGAGTGGGCAAATAAAACCTGGCTTATCTTACTGTCATTTCATGGCACGAGGTGGTGAGAGATCCCTCAGCAATGTGACTTAGCACTGACAGGGAGCACTGGATTCTTTCTTCCTTTGATTTTTACCATGGCCAAGGCTGTAGGAAGGCTCCAGAAGGCCCAGCTGGGAATACAGGGGCTGGAGAAGCATCAATGGCACTCCCAGAGGGAAGAGTCAGCTCCTTGCTCCCCCCTCCCTCCCCACACCACAAGTACACCCCTGTCACTCCCTAAGAACTGGTTTTACAGCTGTTTCCCAGTCTTAAGGGGAAAACACCCTGATGATCTCCTACAAATGATCATCCTGCACATGATTTGGGATGGGAGAATACACTGAGATGAGACCATAAGGATGAAACCACCTCCTCACCATGCCAGATGTCACTCTGAATAAAGACCTTGGAAGCGGAAGTGTCATTAGTGCAGCTCAGGTGATGTTGTTTTTGCAGGAGCAGGGAATACACTACAGGGAAGGATGGTTTTCCCTGCTGAGAGAAGAACTGCCAAGAGATCCTGTGGAAATTCCCATCAGTGCCTTCCTGTTTTGTTTGGAAAGGGTTCTGCTCCCTCAGGAGTGGTGCCTGGCCTGCCATGTTCAAACACCCAGTTGAGCCCCAGCAGCCCAGGGGGGACAGCAGCAGGCAGGGACTTGTCCCAGGATCCCTGTCCCACTCCAGAGCATGGCAGCTGTCACACAGGGAGGGCTCAGCTCCCAGCTCTGGGCACACACAGCCAGTCCTGCCTGCATCCCACATTTCAGGGCTGGGCAGAGAACTAATGGCACATTCCTGCTCCCTCAGCTCTGCTCCCCTTGCTCTCCACGTTCACAGGGAATACTGCGAGTGAAAGCTGAGCTAAATGGAGATTTCAGGGGGTTGCAAAGCAATAATTCCAGGGAAAAGCACGGAGCATGAAGCTGCAATGCCCTGAAATCCTTCCCAGCTCCAGAGGCAGGGAGCTGTTTGCCCAGTTTAACCCACAAACCCTGAGGAAAGAGGCCTTCCAAGGGATGCTCTGCTCGGCAGGCAAACACAGACCAGACCTGTCAGCGCCTGGATCCACCAAAGGAGAGCTCCTGCCTGGATGGGGCCAGGAGGGATCCCTGGGAGGGGCTCCAAGGGCAGCACCAGGCCAGGCAGGGAAGGGCTTGGCTTTGATGCACCAGAGCCCTCCAGAGAATAAAAGCACTCACAGGATGCATCATCTGCCACTTCCTGACACACTTCCTTCCCCTCTGCACCGTCTGAAAGGTGAAAATTTCACGGTCTCCTTTTAGACCTGGTGCTAATTCTTCAAAAAGAAGCCAGAGAATATTCCAGTAACCTTCTCTAGTTGGTCTAATATTCGAATTCTGCTCCTTTCCTGTTCTTGGTTATCTGCCCATCACCAGTGCTGACTTTCATAGAATCCCACACTGGTTGGGGTTGGAATCATTCAGGTTGGAAAAGCCCTCTGAGACCACGGAGTCCAACCATCCCCACCACTGCCCCATGTCCCCAGGTGCCACATCCACAAGGATTTTAAATCCCCCCGGGGAAGGGGACCCCACCCCTGCCCTGGGCAGCCTCTCCCAACACTGGAGCTCCTCCTGGCTGGGAGCAGGAAAAAGGAGGAAGGATATTTCTGTGGTGCTACTGCTGCTTTTGGAAATTTAATAACAACGTTAGAAAACAATTAAAGAATGTTTTCATCAACTTCAAACAGACAACAGATGTTTGGTTTAATAAAAATGAGTTATGAAAGCAAAGGGAATAACAAGAATTAATTAAAGGATGCTGAGCAAAGTCCAGAAATCTGACATTTCTTCACAATTAATTTATAGGTTTGTGTTTCCTCAGGACAGGTGGATACTCTTTCTTCACTTGTTTTTAATAATCACAGACTGGTTTGGATGGGAAGGGACCTCAAAGCCCATCCAGTGCCACCCCCTGCCATGGGCAGGGACACCTTCCACTAGCCCAGGTTGCTCCAAGCCCCATCCAGCCTGGCCTGGAACATTCCAGAAGACAGGATCACACTGGTGTCAGCACCACAGAAGGCACAGATCAGTGGCTCTGTATTTCAGCAGTGTAATAACAGACAAAGCCACTGCTCCAGCTCCCAGGGGCATCTCTTCCTGAAGTTCTTTAGCAACACAAGTCTCAGAATTCTCTCCTCCAGCACAGCGATCCCCAGGCACTAACAGGAAGAAGGATCAGCAACAGGGATCACTGGAATCACAGGCTGTGCCCAAATTCTGCACAAGGAACGGTTAAATGGACCGAGTTCCCCAAAACATACAGGTTCTAAGACCCGACCATTTTCCCCTGCTCCCCCCGGGCGCTGTGGCACTGACGGGACTGAGGGACCCTCAGCGGGAATGCTCCTCTTTCCCGGGTGGAACTGCAACCCCCCAGTGCCCTGCCGGACCCTCCCAGCCTAACTGGTGTTACTGGGGCAGCAAGGGGTGCCTGGGACTGGCCCTCTCCCGGTCAGGACAGCGCCCACGGCTCTGGAATGCAGCCATCCAAAGGGAGCCACACGTCCGGAGTAGCCATAGCAACCCACAGTGCCATCTGCCTTCCTTCTCCCTGCATTAGTGCTCTCCTCTCAGCTCCTCATTTTCCAGCAGCCTGTGCAATTCCCAGGCCCAGGGAGCTCCAGCCAGCTGGGATGTCAACACTCTCGGAAAATAATTTTATTAACAGGTTTTATTCTCCTTGTCTCGGAAGTGGTGCAGTTAAATCAGATTTTCTCTAAATGGGAGAGATGGAAAGGAAGGAGATGCCACCAGTGCTTAGTCTCGCTGGACAGAAAGCTGGTACGGCCATAAAACTGTGGTTAGACTATAAAAACTGTACAAGTGACACTAAGTTTCACCATGAATGGATGGATGAACCTCACCCTCACAAAAGAAGGGGCAGAATTGGCCTCCTACAGAATCTTAATGACTTGGTTATTTTTTATTTATTATTCTCGTTCAAATGCGAGGAAGAGGAGGAGTGAAGGAAGGAATGCATCTGAAATTTATAACAACATCTACTCCTGGTCACGCTGCACTGGAGCTCTGCTGGGAGAGCACTACACTGGGAAACTTGGAATCCCAGGATCCCTGAGGCTGGAAAAGCCCTCCCAGCCCATGGATCCCCCCTGTGCCCGATGCCCCCCTTGTCCCCCAGCCCAGAGCACTG
>NW_020937209.1:0-2555 GCF_003984885.1 Neopelma chrysocephalum
CCCCGGCTCCCCCCTCCTGTCAGGGGGTTGCAGAGCCAGAAGGTCCCCCCTGAGCCTCCTTTTCTCCAGGCTGAGCCCCCCAGCTCCCTCAGCCCCTCCTGCTGCTGCAGAGGAGGGTGATTTGGGGACAAATTTCCAGTCACTGTTTCTGCTGGGAAGCACATACAGGGAAAGAATTCTTGGCTGGAAGGGTGGGGAGGCCCTGGCACAGGTTGCTCAGAGAAGCTGTGGCTGCCCCTGGATCCCTGGAAGTGTCCAAGGCCAGGTTGGAGCAACCTGGGCTCGTGGAAGGTGTCCCTGCCCATGGCAGGGGTGGCACTGGATGGGCTTTAAGGTCTCTTCCAACCCAAACCATTCTGGGAGTTTATGAATTCCAACTCCTGACATAGACTTTAAAGCACGAGGTGAAACAAGTGGAGCAGAGAATCTGTCAGAACCCACCACGCTGCACTTTGGACACCCAGCTGAGGAGAACACCCATGGCCTGGGCTGATCCTAAATCCCAGTCCTTGGCAGGATGAACACTGGAACGTTCCCTCCCCAGGCAGAAAAGGCTGGGAAGTCTATTCAGCAGGAGGTCTATTCCATGGCTGGGAAGTCTATTCAGCAGGAAGTCTGTTCCACGGCATATCCTGCCCGGGGAAAGCGTTTGCATCAGGACCCGCACGAGGAGCCAACACGGCTCATCCCACTCCCCCTGCGGTGCTATTGCAAGGCAGGAAACACGATTTAAACAGGTGTTCCAAGGCTGCCGTGTCGCTGTTCCCGGTTATTCCCGCGGCTGGGAGCAGGGATGAAATCCAGGCTGGGCCCGCCACCTGCTGCTCCCGGCGGCAATTACAGGGAGCAGCGATGGGAACCCTTGGGCTGCTCCACCTGCCTTCCAGGGCAGGGGCACCTGGAATGGGGATGCTGGCACTGCCACCAGCAGAACTGGATGGAGAAAACGGCCTGAGCCCTGTTCCACACAGGAATGACGGGATAATAACCCTGCTCCGGTGCAGTCCTGCGAGAGGACACAAAGCAGCTGCTCCTCGTTCCATTCAGGAAGGAGGAGATGGCAGGGACACCTTCCACTGGCCCAGGTTGCTCCAAGCCCTGTCCAACCTGGCCTTGGACACTTCCAGGGATCCAGGGGCAGCCACAGCTTCTCTGGGCAACCTGGGCCAGGGCCTCCCCACCCTCCCAGCCAGGAATTTATTCCCAATATCCCATGTAGCCATGCCCTCTGGCAGTGGGAAGCCATTCCCATGTCCATGGTGTCCCCAGGTCTCCAATAAACCCCCCATCCCTTCCCAGTGTGTCTTTCACTGAGCTGCCCACAGTGCACACAAATCCCAGAGTGGGCTTTGCCAGGGAAGCTTCACATCCCTGTGAAGGGAAACACCTCAGCATCACCCCTGAGTGCCTTTGGGGTGCCAGTGACATCCTGGGGATTCCACTGATTCTTTACTTCCACATTTTCAGTTCCTTCCCTGCAGTGACAGTGAGCTCTGTGCTGTGACCCCAGGGCTCCCATCACACACATTCCAGAGGCCCTGGAGGTGGGAAGGCTGCACCAGGTGAAGTCTCAGGGCTGTCCCACACCCTCAGCCTCCAAAAGAGTTCAGCAGCAGGCAGGGCAGCCAAAACTCCCTGCAGGGAGCAGCCCTGGGCACGGCCACCAGCCCTGGCCATTGGCACCACCAGGTCTGATGGACAGGAAGCAGCAGCCAGCCAAGAGGGCAGAGCCAGCATCTGGAGCCATTCAATCTGGAGTTAATCACATAAATTATGTAATGAGAGAAGATGAACTGAATTAGTGTTTCAGCAGGCAGAGCATGACCGGAGCCTGTGCCCGGAGCTCAGCGCTGACACTGCCCAAAACACCTCCTGCGGTGCATTTGGCCAAGAAGTATTTCAGGCTCCAGACAAGAAGACCTGAGGGCTGCAGTGCTTGCTCTTGCCCCCCAGGAAAGCTGCTGGAATACCTGCTGGCACTGGTGGCACCGGTGCCAGCCCCAGCTCCCAGCTCAGCATATGCCAGCTCACGGCTGACCTTGGGCTCTGCTGGAGGAAATGAAGGTGCCGCAGGAGCAGCCAAGTGGAAAACTGAAACTACCATTTTCCAAAGATATTCAAGGTAAAAAAGCCTCAGGGACAATCTTTTGTCAGTTCCTGAGACTTGATTAACTGCCTTAATGCCACATGATTAATGGCTTTCAGAGGCCCAGTCTCGGTGCACGTGGTGTGACTGGAGTGTCTCCCTTCTCCAAACCCCCACGAGCTGCTCCAGAGCCACAGCCCCGGTGACCCTGAGGGACCTCACAGCCTTCCTCAGGCTGCATCCTCCTCCTCCCAGCCCACACAGGGGGATGCAGCAGGGAGCACACTGCACATCAACCCAGGCCCTCAGACGAGAGATGCGGAGGGGCTGGAGCATCCAGGGAAGGGAAGGGAGCTGGGAAGGGGCTGGAGCAGCAGGAGCAGCTGAGGGAGCTGGGGGGGGCTCAGCCTGGAGCAAAGGAGGCTCAGGAGGGACCTTCTGGCTCTGCAACCCCCTGACAGGAGGGGGG
>NW_020937210.1:0-2480 GCF_003984885.1 Neopelma chrysocephalum
CCCCCCTCCTGTCAGGGGGTTGCAGAGCCAGAAGGTCCCTCCTGAGCCTCCTTTGCTCCAGGCTGAGCCCCCCCCAGCTCCCTCAGCTGCTCCTGCTGCTCCAGCCCCTTCCCAGCTCCCTTCCCTTCCCTGGATGCTCCAGCCCCTCCGCATCTCTCGTCTGAGGGCCTGGGTTGATGTGCAGTGTGCTCCCTGCTGCATCCCCCTGTGTGGGCTGGGAGGAGGAGGATGCAGCCTGAGGAAGGCTGTGAGGTCCCTCAGGGTCACCGGGGCTGTGGCTCTGGAGCAGCTCGTGGGGGTTTGGAGAAGGGAGACACTCCAGTCACACCACGTGCACCGAGACTGGGCCTCTGAAAGCCATTAATCATGTGGCATTAAGGCAGTTAATCAAGTCTCAGGAACTGACAAAAGATTGTCCCTGAGGCTTTTTTACCTTGAATATCTTTGGAAAATGGTAGTTTCAGTTTTCCACTTGGCTGCTCCTGCGGCACCTTCATTTCCTCCAGCAGAGCCCAAGGTCAGCCGTGAGCTGGCATATGCTGAGCTGGGAGCTGGGGCTGGCACCGGTGCCACCAGTGCCAGCAGGTATTCCAGCAGCTTTCCTGGGGGGCAAGAGCAAGCACTGCAGCCCTCAGGTCTTCTTGTCTGGAGCCTGAAATACTTCTTGGCCAAATGCACCGCAGGAGGTGTTTTGGGCAGTGTCAGCGCTGAGCTCCGGGCACAGGCTCCGGTCATGCTCTGCCTGCTGAAACACTAATTCAGTTCATCTTCTCTCATTACATAATTTATGTGATTAACTCCAGATTGAATGGCTCCAGATGCTGGCTCTGCCCTCTTGGCTGGCTGCTGCTTCCTGTCCATCAGACCTGGTGGTGCCAATGGCCAGGGCTGGTGGCCGTGCCCAGGGCTGCTCCCTGCAGGGAGTTTTGGCTGCCCTGCCTGCTGCTGAACTCTTTTGGAGGCTGAGGGTGTGGGACAGCCCTGAGACTTCACCTGGTGCAGCCTTCCCACCTCCAGGGCCTCTGGAATGTGTGTGATGGGAGCCCTGGGGTCACAGCACAGAGCTCACTGTCACTGCAGGGAAGGAACTGAAAATGTGGAAGTAAAGAATCAGTGGAATCCCCAGGATGTCACTGGCACCCCAAAGGCACTCAGGGGTGATGCTGAGGTGTTTCCCTTCACAGGGATGTGAAGCTTCCCTGGCAAAGCCCACTCTGGGATTTGTGTGCACTGTGGGCAGCTCAGTGAAAGACACACTGGGAAGGGATGGGGGGTTTATTGGAGACCTGGGGACACCATGGACATGGGAATGGCTTCCCACTGCCAGAGGGCATGGCTACATGGGATATTGGGAATAAATTCCTGGCTGGGAGGGTGGGGAGGCCCTGGCCCAGGTTGCCCAGAGAAGCTGTGGCTGCCCCTGGATCCCTGGAAGTGTCCAAGGCCAGGTTGGACAGGGCTTGGAGCAACCTGGGCCAGTGGAAGGTGTCCCTGCCATCTCCTCCTTCCTGAATGGAACGAGGAGCAGCTGCTTTGTGTCCTCTCGCAGGACTGCACCGGAGCAGGGTTATTATCCCGTCATTCCTGTGTGGAACAGGGCTCAGGCCGTTTTCTCCATCCAGTTCTGCTGGTGGCAGTGCCAGCATCCCCATTCCAGGTGCCCCTGCCCTGGAAGGCAGGTGGAGCAGCCCAAGGGTTCCCATCGCTGCTCCCTGTAATTGCCGCCGGGAGCAGCAGGTGGCGGGCCCAGCCTGGATTTCATCCCTGCTCCCAGCCGCGGGAATAACCGGGAACAGCGACACGGCAGCCTTGGAACACCTGTTTAAATCGTGTTTCCTGCCTTGCAATAGCACCGCAGGGGGAGTGGGATGAGCCGTGTTGGCTCCTCGTGCGGGTCCTGATGCAAACGCTTTCCCCGGGCAGGATATGCCGTGGAACAGACTTCCTGCTGAATAGACTTCCCAGCCATGGAATAGACCTCCTGCTGAATAGACTTCCCAGCCTTTTCTGCCTGGGGAGGGAACGTTCCAGTGTTCATCCTGCCAAGGACTGGGATTTAGGATCAGCCCAGGCCATGGGTGTTCTCCTCAGCTGGGTGTCCAAAGTGCAGCGTGGTGGGTTCTGACAGATTCTCTGCTCCACTTGTTTCACCTCGTGCTTTAAAGTCTATGTCAGGAGTTGGAATTCATAAACTCCCAGAATGGTTTGGGTTGGAAGAGACCTTAAAGCCCATCCAGTGCCACCCCTGCCATGGGCAGGGACACCTTCCACGAGCCCAGGTTGCTCCAACCTGGCCTTGGACACTTCCAGGGATCCAGGGGCAGCCACAGCTTCTCTGAGCAACCTGTGCCAGGGCCTCCCCACCCTTCCAGCCAAGAATTCTTTCCCTGTATGTGCTTCCCAGCAGAAACAGTGACTGGAAATTTGTCCCCAAATCACCCTCCTCTGCAGCAGCAGGAGGGGCTGAGGGAGCTGGGGGG
>NW_020937211.1:0-601 GCF_003984885.1 Neopelma chrysocephalum
AATCACCCTCCTCTGCAGCAGCAGGAGGGGCTGAGGGAGCTGGGGGGGCTCAGCCTGGAGCAAAGGAGGCTCAGGGGGGGACCTTCTGGCTCTGCAACCCCCTGACAGGAGGGGGGAGCCAGGGGGGGTCGGGCTCTGCTCCCAGGGAACAAGGGACAGGAGGAGAGGGAACGGCCTCAGGCTGTGCCAGGGGAGGCTCAGGTTGGACATGAGGAGGAATTTGTCCCTGGAAAGGGTGGTGAGGCCTTGGCAGGGGCTGCCCAGGGAGGTAGTGGAGTCCCCACCCCAGAGGGATTTCAAAGCCCTGTGGATGTGGCACTTGGAGACATCTCTCAGGGCAGCCTAAAGCCTGAGTGAGTGCAGGCTCAGTCCCAGAGGCCAAACCCACGCTGGTTTTTAGCCCACAGTGTTTTTTGTCTGTGCTGTGGCTCTGGGGAGCAGGAGGTGCAGCAGGAGGTGCAGCCTGCACTGCTCCTCACCAGAATGCCTTCCTCCTCCTCCTCCTCCTCCTCCCCTCAGCCCTGAGAGCAGAGCAGCACAGCAGCAGGAGGAACGGACTAGGGAGCCATTTGGAAGGATTTTAAACCCTGGTTTCACATCA
>NW_020937212.1:0-352 GCF_003984885.1 Neopelma chrysocephalum
AAAGGGTGGTGAGGCCTTGGCAGGGGCTGCCCAGGGAGGTTTGGAGTCCCCACCCTAGAGGGATTTCAAAGCCCTGTGGATGTGGCACTTGGAGACATCTGTCAGGGCAGCCTAAAGCCTGAGTGAGTGCAGGCTCAGTCCCAGGGGCCAAACCCACGCTGGTTTTTAGCCCACAGTGTTTTTTGTCTGTGCTGTGGCTCTGGGGAGCAGGAGGTGCAGCCTGCACTGCTCCTCACCAGAATGCCTTCCTCCTCCTCCTCCTCCCCTCAGCCCTGAGAGCAGAGCAGCACAGCAGCAGGAGGAATGGACTAGGGAGCCATTTGGAAGGATTTTAAACCCTGGTTTCACATCA
>NW_020937213.1:0-2412 GCF_003984885.1 Neopelma chrysocephalum
GGATGGGGACTCCACCACCTCCCTGGGCAGCCCCTTCCAATGCCTGACCACTCTTTCCATGGACAAATTCCTCCTGATGTCCAACCTGACCCTCCCCTGGCACAGCTTGAGGCCATTTCCTCTTATCCTTTCCCTTGTCCCCCACCTGATGTTCCCTACCTGGAAAACAGGGAAGGGGTCAATCAAATGGACACAAAGCCAAGGATATCCTGGGAATGCAGAGGCATCTCTGGGAACACCCTGGCTTAGCAGGGCCTGACTTTAATTTGTTGGACTGGGCATCTTTTCATCACCTTCCCTTGCCTGAAGCTGAAGGTGGGAAGGGAGGCACCTCTCTCACACATCTGTCCTAAACATCCGTCCCTGCAGGAAGGTCTTTTTGGGCATCACAGAACTAAGGAAGGTCCAGGAAAAGAGGTGCCAATTGATCTTTGCATAGAATCACAGAATGGTTTGGGGTGAAAGCTCAGCAGGTGTGGTTTGTACTCATGGAGTGGCCAGAAAGGCAGAGGGAAGGAAAGATTAATCCCTGGAAGTGTCCAAGGCAAGGTGTGACAGGGTTTGGAGCAACCTGGGCTAGTGGGGAGTGTCCCTGCAGTGTCCCCATGGCAGGGGATGGAATGAGATGAGCTTTAAGTCCCTCCAACCCAACCCACTCCATGATACTCTGAAGTGATTCTATGAGTTGCATCACAAGTGTGAAATTCCATCTCGGCAACAAATGCCTCGAGCAGGAACTGGAGGAACTGTCCAGGAACAAACACTTCCACTTGGGGGCTGCTGATGGCTTTCAAACCTTCCTTTGGCATCAGAGCAGCCTGGGAGCTGCCAGGCTGGAAAGTGGGAGGGGAGAACCCAAAGAGCCAGGGAGATCTCAGCACAGATTGCAAGAAGTGCAAGAAATTCACTTGTTTTTGAGAAATTCACCCATTTGCCTAAAAATGTCCTGCCAACCATTATGTCAGTGATGGCCACACTGTTGTGGGTGTAAAGAAGAAAACATTTCACTTCCAGTATTCCCAACATGTTGTCCTTGTCTTGCTGAATGGCTCATACATTTGCACTGGGCTGGAGGCACAGATGAGCATTAACTTTGGTTGAAAATAACAATCAATAACTCAGCAATTTTTTGAGCCCAAGAACCACAAGCAAATTATTTAAGTGTCAGAACCCCCTTGAACAGAGGCTGAGGAGCACTTGACGCTTTGCCCGTTTCACTGGTTTTGTTTGTTGTGTTTTTTTTTTTATTTTTAATTTTTTTTTTTAAAGAAAAGTGTAGAACTGAACACTCAAATTCCCTTCTGTAACGTCGAGTTTAGAATTTAAAATCCAGCTAGAGGGTGTTCACTCCTCTCCTCCACGAGATGGCAGAAGAGCCTCGATGATGCCAAGGACCCCTTTGCTGAGTGATGTTTCAGCACCGGGAAAAACCCGGGGGCTGTTGAGCAATGGTCCAAACCTTCCAGATTTACAGCCCAGGCTTTTCCTGCTCGCTGTAAATTCGTGCTCTCAAGTTCTGCACGGAGCGATGTGTTTTTGTGTCACACTAACAAAGGGGAAAGTCAGTTCTGAGCTGTCAGGTGGGAGCAGAGGAGGGTGGGAAGGGCTGTCAGGGGGATCCTGGGCCAGGAGTGACAGGATGACAGCGCCAGGATTGAGGTGAGGACTCGGACTGAGGGGCTGAATTCCTCAAAATGAGGTCACAATAATCATGTTTTGCAATCTGGGGGTGGGAGATGGTGGAAAGTGCAAAGTGATGAGGAGGTACCTTGAGGGCACCAGGCTGGTTGGGATTGGAGGGACCTTAAAGCTCATCCAGTGCCACCCCCTGCCATGGGCAGGGACATCTTCCACTATCCCAGGTTGCTCCAAGCCCCGTCCAACCTGGCCTTGGACACTTCCAGGGATCCAGGGGCAGCCACAGCTTCTCTGGGCAACCTGTGCCAAGGCCTCCCCACCCTCACAGGGAGGAATTACTTCCAATAACTAATCCAACCCTGCTCTCCTTCATCCACCAAGGAACCGTGGCAGTGCCTCCTGTAGGATGTGCCCAGCCCCTGGAGGTGTCCTGCAGGGATTCCAGGGAAAACAACCCACCTGCCAGTCCTGGAATTCCAGAGAAAACCTACTTCAGTCTTGGGATACCAGGGAAACAACCTGCCTACCAGTGCAGGGATGTGGGGAAAACAACCTCCTGCTAGTGCAAAGATCCCAGGAAAACAACCTCCTCCCAGTGCAGAGATCCAGGAAAACAACCTCCTGCTAGTGCAGGGATATAGGGAAAACAATCTCCTGCCAGTGCAGGGATCCAGGGGAACAACCAGTGCAGGGATCCCAGGAAAACAATCTCCTCCCAGTGCAGGGATCCCAGGAAAACAATCTCCTGCCAGTGCAGGGATCCCAGGAAAACAA
>NW_020937214.1:0-1090 GCF_003984885.1 Neopelma chrysocephalum
TCCCAGGAAAACAATCTCCTGCCAGTGCAGGGATCCCAGGAAAACAACCAGCGTAGGGATCCCAGGAAAACAACCTTGTGCCAGTGCAGGGATCCAGGGAAACCAACCTCCTCCAGTCTTGGGATCTCAGGGAAAACAACCTCCTGCCAGTGCAGGGATACAGGGAAACAACCTGACTGCCAGCACAGGGATCTGGGATCCAAGCCGCCTGCCACTCCAGGTATCCAGGGAAAACAACCTGTCTGCTGGTGCAGGAATCCCAGGAAAACAACCTCCTGCCAGTGTAGGGATCTGGGATCCAGCTGCTCTTCAAGAGATCAGAATCCTTGGAAATTTATACTTCTTATCTCCAGTACCAGGAGAGTTACTTTCAGAAATGTTCACACTTGGTTTGATCAAATTAATTTATATTTTGGGATTCAAAATAAAAATACACCTTCAGGATGTACCGTGTGCTCCACTGGTTTTGATTATTCATTGATTATTCATTGAATATTGAAGGAATTATTATTTTTATCAGGCAAATCTCAGATAAAAGAAAGATTGGAACAAAGTGCAAAGGTTGACCAGCAGGAGTGGGAACATGTTCTTGTTTTGTACATGAGATGTGCAATTCCAGGCCATGGATGAGGGGTTGTGGGCAGATCAGCAGGAAAACTTGGATGTGAAAACTCCTACACCGGCCAGGGGAGCAGAAAGCAAAATGAAATCCGATGTCTGGCAACTGCACATTGGGTAAGGAAAAATAATTTCAGTTCCCCAGCAAACAGCAGTGAGGAGCTCCAGGCTTTCTACCTACCCCTTTGGTACGTAGAAAAGTGAAAGCAGAATTATTTGTCCTACCTGTCCCACAAATGCGGAAAATCATTTTTTTAAATCTCTGTTTAATTTTCAGTGGGACTGCTTAAATTAAACGGTGTTGACAACACCACAATTTTGTTGTTGCTCTGTCTTTGGGAAAATGAAATTTTTAACTCCACCATGGATTTTTCATTATTTCGCATCAAGATCTTGCAAAACACGAGCCCTTAAGGGATTTAGGGTCTGCTTTTCAGCAGACCTTTTCCAAAAGCATCCTGGCACCTGCTGG
>NW_020937215.1:0-1100 GCF_003984885.1 Neopelma chrysocephalum
CAGTGCAGGGATCCCAGGAAAACAATCTCCTGCCAGTGCAGGGATCCAGGGAAACAACCAGCGTAGGGATCCCAGGAAAACAACCTTGTGCCAGTGCAGGGATCCGGGGAAACCAACCTCCTCCAGTCCTGGGATCCCAGGGAAAACAACCTCCTGCCAGTGCAGGGATCCAGGGAAACAACCTGACTGCCAGCACAGGGATCTGGGATCCAAGCTGCCTGCCACTCCAGGTATCCAGGGAAAACAACCTGTCTGCTGGTGCAGGAATCCCAGGAAAACAACCTCCTGCCAGTGTAGGGATCTGGGATCCAGCTGCTCTTCAAGAGATCAGAATCCTTGGAAATTTATACTTCTCATCTCCAGTACCAGGAGAGTTACTTTCAGGAATGTTCACACTTGATCTGATCGAGTTAATTTATATTTAGGGATTCAAAATATCAATACACCTTCAGGATGTACCACGTGCTCCACTGGTTTTGATTATTCATTGATTATTCATTGAATATTGAAGGAATTATTATTTTTATCAGGCAAATCTCAGATAAAAGAAAGATTGGAACAAAGTGCAAAGGTTGATCAGCAGGAGTGGGAACATGTTCTTGTTTTGTACATGAGATGTGCAATTCCAGGCCATGGATGAAGGGTTGTGGGCAGATCAGCAGGAAAACTTGGATGTGAAAACTCCTACACTGGCCAGGGGAGCAGAAAGCAAAATGAAATCCGATGTCTGACAACTGCAAATTGGGTAAGGAAAAATAATTTCAGCTCCCCAGCAAACAGCAGTGAGGAGCTCCAGGCTTTCTACCTACCCCTTTGGTACGTAGAAAAGTGAAAGCAGAATTATTTGTCCTACCTGTCCCACAAATGCGGAAAATCATTTTTTTAAATCTCTGTTTAATTTTCAGTGGGACTGCTTAAATTAAACGGTGTTGACAACACCACAATTTTGTTGTTGCTCTGTCTTTGGGAAAATGAAATTTTTAACTCCACCGTGGATTTTTCATTATTTCGCATCAAGATCTTGCAAAACACGAGCCCTTAAGGGATTTAGGATCTGCTTTTCAGCAGACCTTTTCCAAAAGCATCCTGGCACCTGCTGG
>NW_020937216.1:0-2447 GCF_003984885.1 Neopelma chrysocephalum
GGATGGGGACTCCACCACCTCCCTGGGCAGCCCCTTCCAATGCCTGATCACCCTTTCCATGGAGAAATTCCTCCTGATGTCCAACCTGACCCTCCCCTGGCACAGCTTGAGGCCATTTCCTCTTATCCTTTCCCTTGTCCCCCACCTGATGTTCCCTGCCTGGAAAACAGGGAAGGGGGTCAATTGAATGGACACAAAGCCAAGGATATCCTGGGAATGCAGAGGCATCTCTGGGAACACCCTGGCTTAGCAGGGCCTGACTTTAATTTGTTGGATTGGGGATCTTTTCATCACCTTCCCTTGCCTGAAGCTGAGGGTGGGAAGGGAGGCACCTCTCTCACACATCTGTCCTAAACATCTGTCCCTGCAGGAAGGTCTTTTTGGGCATCACAGAACTAAGGAGGGTCCAGGAAAAGAGGTGCCAATTGATCTTTGCATAGAATCACAGAATGGTTTGGGGTGAAAGCTCAGCAGGTGTGGTTTGTACTCATGGAGTGGCCAGAAAGGCAGAGGGAAGGAAAGATTAATGCCTGGAAGTGTCCAAGGCAAGGTGTGATGGGGTTTGGAGCAACCTGGGCTAGTGGGGAGTGTCCCTGCAGTGTCCCCATGGCAGGGGATGGAATGAGATGAGCTTTAAGTCCCTCCAACCCAACCCGCTCCATGATACTCTGAAGTGATTCTATGAGTTGCATCACAAGTGTGAAATTCCATCTCGGCAACAAATGCCTCGAGCAGGAACTGGAGGAACTGTCCAGGAACAAACACTTCCACTTGGGGGCTGCTGATGGCTTTGCAAACCTTCCTTTGGCATCAGAGCAGCCTGGGAGCTGCCAGGCTGGAAAGTGGGAGGGGAGAACCCAAAGAGCCAGGGAGATCTCAGCACAGATTGCAAGAAGTGCAAGAAATTCACTTGTTTTTGAGAAATTCACCCATTTGCCTAAAAATGTCCTGCCAACCATTATGTCAGTGATGGCCACACTGTTGTGGGCGTAAAGAAGAAAACATATCACTTCCAGTATTCCCAACATCTTGTCCTTGTCTTGCTGAATGGCTCATACATTTGCACTGGGCTGGAGGCACAGATGAGCATTAACTTTGGTTGAAAATAACAATCAATAACTCAGCAATTTTTTGAGCCCAAGAACCACAAGCAAATTATTTAAGTGTCAGAACCCCCTTGAACAGAGGCTGAGGAGCACTTGACGCTTTGCCCGTTTCACTGGTTTTGTTTGTTGTGGTTTTTTTTTATTTTTAATTTTTATTTTTTTTTTTTTTAAAGAAAAGGGTAGAACTGAACACTCAAATTCCCTTCTGTAACGTCGAGTTTAGAATTTAAAATCCAGCTAGAGGGTGTTTGCTCCTCTCCTCCACGAGATGGCAGAAGAGCCTCGATGATGCCAAGGACCCCTTTGCTGAGTGATGTTTCAGCACCGGGAAAAATCCGGGGGCTGTTGAGCCACGATCCAAACGGTCCAAACCTTCCAGATTTACAGCCCAGGCTTTTCCTGCTCGCTGTAAATTCGTGCTCTCAAGTTCTGCGCGGAGCGATGTGGTTTTGTGTCACACAAATGAAGGGAAAAGTCAGTTCTGAGCTGTCAGGTGGGAGCAGAGGAGGGTGGGAAGGGCTGTCAGGGGGATCCTGGGCCAGGAGTGACAGGATGACAGCGCCAGGATTGAGGTGAGGACTCGGACTGAGGGGCTGAATTCCTCAAAATGAGGTCACAATAATCATGTTTTGCAATCTGGGGGTGGGAGATGGTGGAAAGTGCAAAGTGATGAGGAGGTACCTTGAGGGCACCAGGTTGGTTGGGATTGGAGGGACATTAAAGCTCATCCAGTGCCACCCCCTGCCCTGAGCAGGGACACGTCCCACCATCCCAGGTTGTTCCAAGCCCCGTCCAACCTGGCCTTGGACACTTCCAGGGATCCAGGGGCAGCCACAGCTTCTCTGGGCAACCTGTGCCAAGGCCTCCCCACCCTCCCAGGAAGGAATTTCTTCCAATAACTAGTTTAACCCTGCTTTCCTTCATCCACCAAGGAACCATGGCAGTGCCTCCTGTAGGATGTGCCCAGCCCCTGGAGGTGTCCTGTAGGGATTCCAGGGAAAACAACCCACCTGCCAGTCCTGGAATTCCAGAGAAAACCTACTTCAATCTTGGGATACCAGGGAAACAACCTGCCTGCCAGTGCAGGGATTTGGGGAAAACAACCTCCTGCCAGTGCAGGGATCTGGGGAAAACAACCTCCTGCCCGTGCAGGGATTCCAGGAAAACAACCTCCTCCCAGTGCAGGGATACAGGGAAAACAATCTCCTGCCAGTGCAGGGATCCAGGGGAACAACCAGTGCAGGGATCCCAGGAAAACAATCTCCTCCCAGTGCAGGGATCTGGGGAAAACAACCTCCTGCCAGTGCAGGGATCCCAGGAAAACAATCTCCTGCCAGTGCA
>NW_020937217.1:0-429 GCF_003984885.1 Neopelma chrysocephalum
AAGAGGCATTTTTGGGTCAGTAAATTCCCTCCCCCGGGAATCTGGGCTGGGCTGTGCCCGCGCCTCGAGCCTGGCATCCCATCCCTCAGCCTGGCATCCCATCCCTGAGCCTGGCATCCCATCCCCGAGCCTGGCATCCCATCCCTGAGCCTGGCATCCCACCCCTGAGCCTGGCATCCCATCCCCGAGCCTGGTATCCCATCCCTCAGCCTGGTATCCCATCCCTGAGCCTGGCATCCCACCCCTGAGCCTGGCATCCCACCCCTGAGCCTGGTATCCCACCCCTGAGCCTGGCATCCCACCCCTGAGCCTGGCATCCCACCCCTGAGCCTGGTATCCCATCCCTCAGCCTGGCATCCCACCCCTGAGCCTGGCATCCCATCCCTGAGCCTGGCATCCCACCCCTGAGCCTGGCATCCCACCCCTGCC
>NW_020937218.1:0-309 GCF_003984885.1 Neopelma chrysocephalum
AAGAGGCATTTTTGGGTCAGTAAATTCCCTCCCCCGGGAATCTGGGCCGGGCTGTGCCCGCGCCTCGAGCCTGGCATCCCATCTCTGAGCCTGGCATCCCATCCCTGAGCCTGGCATCCCATTCCTGAGCCTGGCATCCCACCCCTGAGCCTGGCATCTCATCCCTGAGCCTGGCATCCCATCCCTGAGCCTGGTATCCCATCCCTGAGCCTGGCATCCCATCCCCGAGCCTGGTATCCCATCCCTGAGCCTGGTATCCCATCCCTGAGCCTGGCATCCCACCCCTGAGCCTGGCATCCCACCCCTGAG
>NW_020937219.1:0-582 GCF_003984885.1 Neopelma chrysocephalum
CTGATCCATCAGAGGAGCCTTGGGGTGTTCCTGCCCCAACCCCAAAACCCCAAAATTAAAGACAGAAGGTAACGAGCCCAGGAGGGCCCTGACCCCAAAACCCCAGAACAAAATAAAGCAGGTAACGAGCCCAGGGGGGGCTGGAGCTGCCCCTGCTCGGGGGGCTCTGATCCATCAGAGGAGCCTTGGGGTGTTCCTGCCCTGACCCCAAAACCCCAGAACAAAATAAAGAAGGTAATGAGCCCAGGGGGGCCCCGACCCCAAAACCCCAAAATGAAATAAGGTAACGAACCCAGGGGGGGCTGGAGCTGCCCCTGCTCGGGGGGGCTCTGATCTGTTGGAGGAACCTTTTTGGGTGTTCCTGCCCCCACCCCCAAACCCCAAAATTAAAGACAGAAGGTAACGAGCCCAGGGGGGGTTGGGGTGGTGGCCTGGGGGCAGCAGCAGGAGGTGACACCCCCCCATCCAGCAGCACCCAGAGATGGGAGGTGGCCCCGTGGCTTTGGCCACCGTGCTGGGCCCTTTGGCCACCCCAGGACGTCACCCCCAGCCCCGAGCGTGGCCCCCGTGGCCGAGGTGGCC
>NW_020937220.1:0-506 GCF_003984885.1 Neopelma chrysocephalum
GGGGCTGGAGCTGCCCCTGTTTGGGGGGCTCTGATCCATCAGAGGAGTTTTTGGGTGTTCCTGCCCCAACCCCAAAACCCCAAAATGAAATAAAGCAGGTAACGAGCCCAGGGGGGCTGGAGCTGCCCCTGTTCAGGGGCGGCTTTGATCCATCAGAGGGGCCTTTTTGGGTGTTCCTGCCCTGACCCCAAAATGAAAGACAGAAAGTAACAAGCCCGGGGGGGGGCTGGAGCTGCCCCTGCTCAGGAGGGCTCTGATCCATCGGAGGAACCTTTTTGGGTGTTCCTGCCCCCACCCCCAAACCCCAAAATTAAAGACAGAAGGTAACGAGCCCAGGGGGGGTTGGGGTGGTGGCCTGGGGGCAGCAGCAGGAGGTGACACCCCCCCATCCAGCAGCACCCAGAGATGGGAGGTGGCCCCGTGGCTTTGGCCACCGTGCTGGGCCCTTTGGCCACCCCGGGACGTCACCCCCAGCCCCGAGCGTGGCCCCCGTGGCCGAGGTGGCC
>NW_020937221.1:0-322 GCF_003984885.1 Neopelma chrysocephalum
CTGATCCATCAGAGGAGCCTTGGGGTGTTCCTGCCCCAACCCCAAAATCCCAAAATTAAAGATGGAAGGTAACGAGCCCAGGGGGGGCTGGAGCTGCCCCTGCTCAGGGGGGCTTTGGTCTGTCAGAGGAGCCTTTTTGGGTGTTTCTGCCTCGACCCCAAAACCCCAAAATTAAAGACAGAAGGCAACGAACCCAGGGGGGGCCCCGACCCCCAAACCCCAAAATGAAATAAAGCAGGTAACGAGACCGGGGGGGCTGGAGCTGCCCCTGCTCAGGGGGGCTCTGATCCGTCAGAGGAACCTTTTTGGGTGTTCCTGCCCA
>NW_020937222.1:0-371 GCF_003984885.1 Neopelma chrysocephalum
GTCCATACTGGGAGCACTGGGAGGGGTTACTGGTTCAAACTGGGAGCCTGTGAGGGGTTACTGGTCCAAACTGGGAGCACTGGGAGGGGTTACTGGTTCAAACTGGGAGCCTGGGAGGGGTTACTGGTCCATACTGGGAGCACTGGGAGGAGTTACTGGTTCATACTGGGAGGCTGGGAGGGGTTACTGGGCTGTACTGGGAGCACTGGGAGGGGTTACTGGGAGCACTGGGAGGGGTTACTGGGAGCACTGGGAGGGGTTACTGGTCCATACTGGGAGCACTGGGAGGGGTTACTGGTTCAAACTGGGAATGAATGGGGGGCAACTGGTCCATACTGGGAGCACTGGGAGGGGTTACTGGTTCAAACTGG
>NW_020937223.1:0-916 GCF_003984885.1 Neopelma chrysocephalum
ACTGGGACGGACTGGGATGGACTGGAATGGACTGGGAATGGCTGGGAATGGCTGGGATGGACTGGGATGGACTGGGATGGACTGGGATTGACTGGGACTGACTGGGATGGACTGGAATGGACCAGGAATGGCTGGGATGGACTGGGATGGACTGGGATTGACTGGGACTGACTGGGATGGACTGGGATGGCTGGGACGGACTGGATGAACTGGGTCAGACTGGGATTGACTGGGATGGACTGGGACGGACTGGGATGGACTGGGACAGACTGGGATGGACTGGGATTGACAGGGAGAGACTGGGATGGGCTGGGACCAATTGGGACAGGCTGGGATAGACTGGGATGGACTGGGATGGACTGGGAATGGCTGGGACAGACTGGGATAGACTGGGGTGGATTGGGATGAACTGAGATTGACGGAGACTGACTGGGATGGACTGGGACCAATCAGGACACACTGACATGGACTGGGATGGACTCCCATTCCAGGCCCCCATTCCAGGCTCCCATTCCAGGCCCCCATTCCAGGCCCAGAGCAGAGCCCAGACTGGTGGATCCGGTCAGACTTCCCGGCCTGGCTGGGGCTGGACCGGACAGGCCGGGATTAACCCCCAGGGGGGCTCAGGAGCAGATTGAGATGTGATTTGGGAGCAGGTTGGGATATTCTTGGGAGCAGATTTGGATATTTTTTGGGAACAGGTTTGGATATTTTTGGGAGAAGGTTGGGATGTTATTTAGGAGCAGGTTTAGATATTTTTGGGGGAGAAGGTTTAGATATTTTTTGGGAGCAGGTTTGGATATTTTTTGGGAGAAAGTTTGGATATTTTTGGGAGAAGGTTTAGATATTTTTGGGAGCAGGTTTGGATATTTTTGGGAGCAGTTTTAGATATTTTTTGGGATCAGGTTTAGATATT
>NW_020937224.1:0-394 GCF_003984885.1 Neopelma chrysocephalum
TTGGGATCAGATTTAGATATTTTTTGGGAGCAGATTTGGATATTTTTAGGAGCAGGTTGGGATGTTTTTTGGGATTGGGTTTGGATATTTTTGGGATCAGGTTTAGATTTTTTGGGAGCAGTTTTAGATAATTTTTGGGGTCAGTTTTAGATATTTTTTGGGATCAGGTTTAGATATTTTTTGGGAGCAGGTTGGGATGTTATTTAGGAGCAGGTTTAGATATTTTTGGGGATCAGGTTTGGGTATTTTTTGGAGCAGGTTTAGATATTTTTTGGGAAGGAGGTTTGGATATTTTTGGGAGCAGGTTTGAATATTTTTAGGAGCAGGTTTGGATATTTTTGGGAGCAGGACCCTCTTGGTCCTGCCTTATCCCACCTTGATTTAAACTCCTGTG
>NW_020937225.1:0-580 GCF_003984885.1 Neopelma chrysocephalum
ACTGGGACGGACTGGGATGGACTGGAATGGACTGGGAATGGCTGGGATGGACTGGGATGGACTGGGATTGACTGGGACTGACTGGAACAGACTGGGATTGACTGGGATGGACTGGGACAGACTAGGATGGACTGGGATTGACTGGGATGGACTGGGATTGATGGGGAGAGACTGGGATGGACTGGGACCAAGTGGGACAGACTAGGATGGGCTGGAATGGACTGGGATGAACTGGGATAGACTGGGATGGACTGGGAATGGCTGGGTCAGACTGGGATAGACTGGGGTGGATTGGGATGAACTGGGATTGACGGAGACTGACTGGGATGGACTGGGACCAATTGGGACAGATTGGGATGGACTGGGATGGATTCCCATTCCAGGCCCCCATTCCAGGCCCGGAGCAGAGCCCAGACTGGTGGATCCGGTCGGACTTCCCGGCCTGGCTGGGGCTGGACCGGACAGGCCGGGATTAACCCCCAGGGGGGCAGCAGGGCTGGGAACATGTTAGGATGTGATTTGGGAGCAGGTTGGGATATTTTTGGGAGCAGGTTTGGATATTTTTTGGGAGAATGTTTTG
>NW_020937226.1:0-392 GCF_003984885.1 Neopelma chrysocephalum
TTGGGATCAGATTTAGATATTTTTTGGGAGCAGATTTGGATATTTTTTAGGAGCAGATTTGGATATTTTTTGGGAGCAGTTTTGGATGTTATTTGGGACAAGGTTGGGATATTTTTTGGGATCAGATTTAGATATTTTTTAGGAGCAGGTTTGGATATTTTTGGGAGCAGGTTTGGATATTTTTGGGGAGCAGTTTTGGATGTTATTTGGGAGAATGTTTTGGTTTTTTTGGGAGCAGGTTTAGACATTTTTTGGGAGCAGTTTTAGATATTTTTTGGGGTTGGGTTTAGATATTTTTTGGGAGCAGGTCTGGATATTTTTTGGGAGCAGGTTTGGATATTTTTGGGACCCTCTTGGTCCTGCCTTATCCCACCTTGATTTAAACTCCTGTG
>NW_020937227.1:0-968 GCF_003984885.1 Neopelma chrysocephalum
TCCCATGGATTAACAGGGATTTTTCCCTATAATGCCAGAGATTTTTTTCCAGGGATTTTTCCCTGTAGTGCAAACGTTTTTCCCATGGATTAAGAGGGATTTTTCCATATAGTGACAGGGATTTTTCCATAGGGAATTTTTCCCTGTAGTGCCAGGGATTTTTCCATGGAGGGACACTGATTTTTCCCTGTAGTTCCAGAGGTTTTTCCATGGAGCGACAGGGATGTTTTTCCAGGGATTTTTCCCCCACAATTCCAAAGGTTTTTCCCATGGATTGACAGGGATTTTTTTTTGGCTCTTCCAAAAGACAGGAATAATAAAAACCGGGAAGCTCTGGATGAGTCCTGGAAGTCGATTTTTAGGGATGGAAAAACCCCTTGGAAGAGTTCAGCTATTCCAAGCTTCCCGGAGAAGGAGTTTTCCCTGGGATTTGAAGGATTCCTGGAGGTCCTGCAGGGATTCCCAGCCCTTTTCCCTATGGAAAAACATCCCCACGCTCCTTAAAACCTTCCTAAGTGCTTTCCACCTGGATGTATCCAGGCTTATCCCTCTTTTCTTTGCCTCTTTATCCCGGGATTTTGGGCCTGGGAGGAATTTTCCCGGCTCAGGTTGTGCCCGTGAGGTCGGAATTTCGGGAAGAGGCGAGGAGGGAATGGAGCAGGGAATTTCTGGGAAGGGGATCTTTCAATCCAGGGGAAGTTCTGGCAGCAGGAAAACAGGGAATCAAAAAATTCCTTATACTTGGGTGCTGGAATTTTGGGTCTGGATACAAGACTTGGAATCTGGGCTGTCACTTCCTACCTGGACACAGGGAATTTTATGGAAAAGAGCTGCCTGGGGCTGGATTTTTAAGGAATCCTGGAGTCATTCCAAGCCTCTGGCAGCTTCCCAAGGTTTCCAGGCAGGAGCAGAGGGAAAAAAATTCCTTGTGTGGTGGAATTTTGGGTCTGGATACGAGGTTGGAATCA
>NW_020937228.1:0-1472 GCF_003984885.1 Neopelma chrysocephalum
TCCCATGGATTAACAGGGATTTTTCCCTATAATGCCAGAGATTTTTTCCAGGGATTTTTCCCTGTAGTGCAAACATTTTTCCCATGGATTAACAGGGATTTTTCCATATAGTGACAGGGATTTTTCCAGGGTTTTTTCCTGTAGTGCAAACATTTTTCCCATGGATTAACAGGGATTTTTCCATATAGTGACAGGGATTTTTCCACAGGGAATTTTTCCCTGTAGTGCCAGAGATTTTTCCATGGATTGACAGGGATTTTTCCCTGTAATGCCAGCGATACTTTTCCAGGGATTTTTCCCTGTCATGTCCTCTATCCCTGATTTTCCCAGGATCTTTGGGATCCCATTTCCAACCTTAAACCCCCAAATCCCCAAATTCTCTCCACTGGAAGAATTTCCCTGTCCCCCTTTTTCCAGGGAACCTTTCCCTTGGAATATCCCAAAGAAGGATTTTTATCCCTACCTTCCTATTTCCCGGGAATATTCTGAGTATTCCCATGGAAACTCCTGGGATGGAACCGGTGAGTTTTTGGGGGATGGGAAGCAAATCCAACTGAAATATTATCCCAAAAATTATTCCTTTGGGAAGCTCCCAAGTTTTCCTGCCCCCTTCCCACTCATGGATGAGGAGCATCCAATCCCTTTTTCCAAGGGTTTTTAGGGAAGCTTTTTGCCTTCCATGGAGCGTCAGGGATGTTTTTCCAGGGATTTTTCCCCCACAATTCCAAAGGTTTTTCCCATGGATTGACAGGGATTTTTTTTTGGCTCTTCCAAAAGACAGGAATAATAAAAACTGGGAAGCTCTGGATGAGTCCTGGAAGTCGATTTTTAGGGATGGAAAAACCCCTTGGAAGAGTTCAACTGTTCCAAGCTTCCTAGAGAAGGAGTTTTCCCTGGGATTTGAAGGATTCCTGGAGGTCCTGCAGGGATTCCCAGCCCTTTTCCCCATGGAAAAACATCCCCACGCTCCTTAAAACCTTCCTAAGTGCTTCCCACCTGGATGTATCCAGGCTTATCCCTCTTTTCCTTGCCTCTTTATCCCGGGATTTTGGGCCTGGGAGGAATTTTCCCGGCTCAGGTTGTACCCGTGAGGTCGGAATTTCGGGAAGAGGCGAGGAGGGAATGGAGCAGGGAATTTCTGGGAAGGGGATCTTTCAATCCAGGGGAAGTTCTGGCAGCAGGAAAACAGGGAATCAAAAAATTCCTTATCCTTGGGTGCTGGAATTTTGGGTCTGGATACAAGACTTGGAATCTGAGCTGACACTTCCTGCATGAACACAGGGAATTTTATGGAAAAGAGCTGCCTGGGGCTGGATTTTTAAGGAATCCTGGAGTCATTCCAACCCTCTGGCAGCTTTCCAAGGTTTCCAGGCAGGAAAACAGGGAAAAAATTCCTTGTGTGGTGGAATTTTGGGTCTGGATACAAGGTTGGAATCACAGTTGTCACTTCCTGAGTACAGGGAATATTCCAA